>NC_068422.1:67678812-67951312 GCF_023373465.1 Oncorhynchus keta
GATGCGCTGGAGGGATGTTTGCTCAGCGCAGACCTCATTAAAACCGACAGTCCCGTCCCTCCACCAGCCCCAGCAGAAGAAAGGGAAAGAACAGTGAAAGGTCAGGAGGTGGGAAGGAAATGAAATTAGAAAGGACAAAACAGTGTACCATTAGAGCGGCACTCCGCCATATTGATTCAGCTAATTGAAATGGCATCTTGGGAACAGAACCAGATGGGTCCCCCTTGGCCTGAGGTGAGTTGCTGGCTTGCAGGTGCAGGACGGAAGAGGGCTGGCTCCTCTGACAGGAAGAATCCAATATGACACACACTGTCCCCCAGGGTGCAGGCTGACACCCCTCCCGACACCCACCCAGCCTCTACAGCACAGTGCAAGAGACACACACACCGCTATTGGTGGACAGGCTCAACACTCACTCTCTGTATTCACATTCACCACGTGAGGGACTTTATTTGTTTCTTTGTTTGTTGGGGGACTTTGTGTTTGTTCTGTTTTGCTTCCAGTGCCAGAAGCACCACTGGAACCCACCATAAGGCCTTTTGCTTTTGGGACCCAGTAGCGGTTACATTCTGGCTGTTGAGATACACACACACACACACACACACACACACACACACACACACACACACACACACACACACACACACACACACACACACACACACACACACGCACACGCACGCACGCACGCACGCACGCACGCACGCACGCACGCACGCACGCACACACACACACACACACACACACACACACACACACACACACACACACACACACACACACACACACACACACACACACACACAGGAAGTATTGAAATCAAAATACAAATCAAAGGAGGCATTTGTTTTGACCCTGTCAAGATGACACATTATATGAAAGATACAAGTCATGATGATGGAGTCCTTTTCTCTCTCCGTGTCTTTGCTTTTCTGATCTGACTAATCACATCCTGACTTCCCCCTGGCTGTGTCTTTCTGACCTTTCCTGGGTGCAACCGCACTAGCAGTTCCTGGGTATCTCTCTCTCTCAGCGCAGCGTGCACTGGCTGGAAATAAATGGGAACTGGGCCTCTTGACAATGTCTGAGACTTTCTGTGTCTATCTCTCTGCCTGTCTGGCAGCCTCCTTCCCCTCTCCTCTCCTCTCCTCTCCTCTCCTCTCCTCTCCTCTCCTCTCCTCTCCTCCCTCTCCTCTCCTCTCCTCTCCTCTCCCTCTCCTCTCCTCTCCTCTCCTCTCCTCTCCTCTCCTCTCCTCTCCCTGGACGTCATATGAAGAACTGACTCTGGTCTCTGTCTCTCAAATGATTTAATTGGATCCAAACTCAGAAGCACAGACATCAATACAGCACTATATCTGCCATAAGGCACTGTCATTAGTCAATACTTCTGCCTGTGCACACCAAAGGCTCCAGTCAGACCTCATTATGGAGTATCGTATTCAGTTGAGCGGCAGGAGAGGGACTGGGACTACTCTGGGACCACACTAAGGACCACAGTTCACTCCAATGTACACTGAGTATACCAAACATAGGAATGCCTTCCTAATGTTGAGTTGCACCCCCTTTGCACTCAGAACAGCCTCAATTTGTCGGGGCATGGATAAAGCGTTCCACAGGGATGCTGGCCCATGTTGACTCCAATGCTTCCCACAGTTGTGTCAAGTTGGCTGGATGTCCTTTGGGAGGTGGACCATTCTTGATACACACAGGAAACTGTTGTGTAAAAAAAACAGCAGTGTTGCAGTTTGTGACACAAACCGTTACGCCTGACACTTACTACCATGCCCTTTTTAAAGGCACTTCAATATTTAGTTTTTCCCATTCAACCTCTGAATGACACACATACACAATCCATGTCTCAATTCTCTCAAGACTTTAAAATACTGTTTTAACCTGTCTCCTCCCCTTCATCTACACTGGTTGAAGTGGATTTAACAAGTGACATCAATAAGGGATCATAGCTTTCACCTGGATTCACCTGGTCAGTCTAACTTATGGAAAGAGCAGGTGTTCTTAATGTTTTGTAAACTCAGTGTGTACACTAGTAGTCTAAAGTTCACTAAACCCACAGATCACCCACTATTCCCACTGTCTCTACACAGCTCAGATTGGAGTCATTTAAAACATGCACTGAGTCAGCTCAGACCTTGTGTGGTGTGTGTCTGGTGTTGTGTGTTGTGTGTCTGGTGGTGTGTGTCTGGTGTTGTGTGGTATGTGCATAGTCATTGAAGTATGTGTATCACTGAGAGTGGTGTGTGTCTGTCCATTGCTGAGATGAGTGTTGTCTTGACTGAGTGTGGTGTGTGTCTGTCCATTGCTGAGATGAGTGTTGTCTTGACTGAGTGTGGTGTGTGTCTGTCCATTGCTGAGATGAGTGTTGAATTGACTGATTGTGGTGTGTGTCTGTCCATTGCTGAGACGAGTGTTGTCTTGACTGATTGCAGTGTGCGTATCCCCAGGGGGCGTCCTCCAGCCTGGTGGTGAAGTTTGCCGACACGGACAAGGAGCGGACCCTGCGTAGGATGCATCAGATGGCGGGCCAGCTCGGCATCTTCAGCCCCATGACCATCCAGTTTGGGGCCTATGGCGCCTACTCTCACGCTGTAAGTCTCGGCTCCACGGGGGAGGAGACGGTGAGCTTTTACACTCTGCGCATGCGAGTCACGGCTCCTCCTGATAGCTTGCCATACACACTCTGTCTACCTACGTTCACACCTGAAGTTAACATCTCCTCAAGTTTGGAAACTGTAGAGTTTGCACTCACACTGTAACTAACAGCTCACCCTGCCAGGTGAGAATCACCCACTCACGCACAGTAAAGCAGGCTGACTGTCTGACTGTCTGCTCTCTAGCTTCATCTGATTATATTGCGTTATCTGTTGTTTGTAATGAGCAGCAGCCCTGTAAAGCAGCAGTGCTGTTAAGTAGCATGGCTCCGGGGCAACAGAGACCTGTCTATTCAACAACATGGCCAAGCAAACATTGATGTGAAAGTAAACATGCCCCTCGTCCTGCGGCGATTTCACCCTGCCTCTCTCTCTCCCCGTCTCCCTTACCCCACTCTCACGGTCTCCCCCCCTCTCTCTCCTGCTGCCTCCCTCTCCCTCCTCTTCCCCCCTCTTCCTCTCTCTCTCTCTTCAATGCCACAGCAGATGATGCAACAGCAAGCAGCGCTAATGGCGGCGACCCAGAACTCGTATCTGAATCCCATGGCAGCCATCGCTGCGGCACAAATGCAGCAAATGGCAGCTTTCAACGTCAACGGTCTGGTGGCTGCCCCAATGACACCCTCCTCAGGTACAAATACACATCCAGGACTGGACTCCCCATCCTTCCTCAACCCTCCCTCCTACGTGCCTGTAATACTTCACTATATTCATTAGTGAGCCGTGTACAAGCCGTGCTAATGTCATGTATTCTGCCCTGGCTGTTAGTACAGTTCTTTAGACATTATCAGGTTTCTTTTCATCTCTGTCTCTTTTAAAAGGGACAAAAATACAGACTGCCTTTTGGTAGTGGTGAAGTTAGAGATGGCATTGCCAGAGTGACAGAGGGCCCTAAAGTAAGATAGAGAAGACATGTCGTGAGTGAGGCATGATGGGTTATGATGTATGACATCCCCCGGCCCTCATTGGCCGCCACAGTGTACGGCCTGTCTCTTTTTCCCTCTCTCTCTCCCAGTCTCTCTCCCTCAATTCAATTTCCATTTCAATTTCAATTTAAGGGGCTTTATTGGTATGGGAAACATATGTTTACATTGGCAAAGCAAGGGAAATAGACAATAAACAAATGTGAAATAAACAATAAAAATTATACCCACAGAAGTTCCAAAAGAATAAAGACATTTCAAATGTCATATTATGTCTATATACAGTGTTGTAATGATGTGCAAATAGTTAAAGTACAAAAGGGAAAATAAATCAACATAAATATGGGTTGTATTTACAATGGTGTTTGTTCTTCACTGGTTGCTCTTTTCTCGTGGCAACAGGTCACAAATCTTGCTGCTGTGATGTCACACTGTGGTATTTTACACAATACATATGGGAGTTGATCAAAATTGGGTTTGTTTTCGAATTCTTTGTGTATCTGTGTAATCTGAGGGAAATATGTGTCTCTAATATGGTCATACATTTGACAGGAGGTTAGGAAGTGCAGCTCAGTTTCCACCTAATTTTGTGGGCAGTGTGCACATAACCTGACTTCTCTTGAGAGCCAGGTCTTCCTTCAGTGGCCTTTCTCAATAGCAAGGCTGTGCTCACTGAGTCTGTACATAGTCAAATCTTTCCTTAGTTTTGGTCAGTCACAGTGGTCAGGTATTCTGCCTTTGTGTACTCTCTGTTTAGGGCCAAATAGCATTCTAGTTTGCTCTGTTTTTTTGTAAATTCTTTCCAATGTGTCAAGTAATTATATTTTAGATTTCTCATGATTTGGTTGGGTTTAATTGTGTTGCTCTTGCTGTCCTGGGGCTCTGTGAGGTCTTTTTGTGTTTGTGAACAGAGCCCCAGGACCAGCTTGCTTAGGGGACTCTTCTCCAGGTTCATCTCTCTGTAGGTGATGGCTTTGTTATGGAAGGTTTGGGAATCTCTTCCTTTTAGGTGGTTATAGAATTTAACGTCTCTTTTCTGGATTTGGATCATTTTCGGGTATTGGCCTAATTCTGCACTACATGCATTATTTGGTGTTTTACGTTGTACACAGAGTATATTTTTGCAGAATTCTGCATGCAGAGTCTCTCAATTTGGTGTTTGTCCCATTTTGGGAATTCTTGATTGGTGAGTGGACCACAGACCTCACAACCATGAAGGGCAATGGATTCTATAACTGCTTCTAATTTGTAGGTCAGATTTTTTTGTTCCTTTTGAATGCATAGAAGGCCCTTCTTGCATTGTCTCTCAGATCATTCATAGCTTTGTGGAAGTTACCTTAGTATGTATCGTTTTTGTGTACCCCAGGGCTACGGTATCTAGATGGAATTTCTATTCATTGTCCTGGCAACTGGACATTTTTTGCAGCACCATTATTTTTGTCTTACTGAGATTTACTGTCAGGTCTGACAGAATCTGTGCAGAAGATCTAGGTGCTGCTGTAGAACCTTGGTGGTTGGGGATAGAAGCAACAGATCATCAGCAAATAGTAGACATTTGACTTCAGATTTAGCTGGGATCTGATAGGGGTGTCAGTGGGACTGACTGTGAAAGCTCAAAGAGATTTTGGTTTGAGGTCAGTGATAAAGTAGTCTACAGTACAACTGCCAAGAGATGACCTATATGTGTACCTACCGTAGGAGTCCCCTCGAAGCCTACCGTTGACTATGTACATACCCAGCGTCCGACAGAGCTGCAGAACTTTTTGTTGGTTATGTTGGTTATGTCGTCGTAGTTGTGTCTAAATACTGTCACCTCCAGGTAGGTGTTTGCCCCCCTGTGTGCTGAGAGTGTCAGATTCTTGTCCAGTTCTGACATTTAGGTCGCCACAAACTACTACATGTACCTGGGCCTGGAAATGATTGATCTCCCCCTCTAGGATGGAGAAGCTGTCATCGTTAAAGTATGTGGATTCTATTGGGGGGATATAGGTAGCACACACAAGGAAATGTTTCTCTGTTGAGACCATTTCCTTATTCATTTCTGTAAAATGTTCCTGCTTTGACTAATTTAATAGAGTGGGTTAGGTCTATCTCGCTTTATCTCTCTCCTTCTCTCCCCCCCCTCTCTCTATCATGGGCCACTGTTTGTGTGTTTCCGGGAACACGGCCAATCTGATGACTTTGGATGCAAAGTCCTTGACTATACAATATACGAGCAAAGATTTGTGGGAGATAATCCTGGACCTGAGTTTGACCTGTCTTCCTGGCCCTTGTTGTGAAGAGCTTTGATGGCTCGACACTAAGTAGGCAGACTGGCCCAAGACAGGAGCTCCACGCGTCTCTCGAATGAATTAAATAAAGTGGCTCAGTCACCTCTGCATCCATCCGCCATCTGTAATCCATAAAGCCTACATACACCCAGGTAATGCCTTTCAAATTTAATCCTACATCACTTAAATGCCCTTCACCGGGATTAGGGAGAAGGCACAAGACGAGAGAGCATGGACAAGGTGACAAACCTGAAATGTGACCAGGGGGAGAGGCTGAGGCCACAAACAAACAGAGGCCCCAGCCCCAGTGTCCAATTAGACGCTGGTCAGAGAGAGGCTGCATACTGTGGAGTGTGAACCATGTCCACCATGGCCTGTGGTCCCAGTAATGAAACAGGGTTGCTCTATCTACAGGCACCAGCACGCCACCGGGTATCAATGCCACGGCCTTGCCCAGCCTAGCAGCACCCATGGGGGTCAATGGGTTCGCATCCCTCCCGCCCCAGACCAACGGTCAGCCTAACAATGAGCCAATATACACCAATGGGATCCACCCCTACCCAGGTGAGACAGCCAATGGGATTCACCTCTACTCAGGTGAGCCAATTTAACAGCAGTTTCATTCATTTGACATGTAACCTTTTCTTAACTAGGATAAAACCATTATATAGCATATTGTTGTAGAGGGAGACCTGGCAAGATAGTCTTGGGTGACTGCTATACTGCAATCAGAATAGGAGTGTGACAGTGGTTCTGAGAGTCAGTGCATCAAGGGGACTCCTACATCTGTACATTATGGTTAATATGATGAGCCTCAGAAGCTCTTTCTCAGCTTCTTATGCTCCTGATGATTCCTGAACAACTAACACATCATCATGCACTTGACTCCTTGATGCATTATGTAAGGCAGCTGCAGTGATAATGAACCACAAAGCAGTTTGTTTGGCATGTTGTTAATATTTGATGCAAACATCTGGGGGGCGAACAGGAATTTTGAAGAACTGTTAAATATGACAACTCGAATCTTTGTATGACTCCATCCTCTCTCTCTCTCTCTCTCCCTCCCGCTCTCCCTCTCTTTCTCTCTCTCCATCTCTCTTTTCTTTCTTTTTCTTTCCCTCTCTCGCTTTCTCCCTCTCTTTCTCTGTCTCTCTCTCTCTCTCTCTCCTCTCTCTCTCTCTCTCTCTCTCTCTCTCTCTCTCTCTCTCTCTCTCTCTCTCTCTCTCTCTCTCTCTCTCCTCTCTCTCTCTCTCTCTCTCTCTCCCTCTCTCTCTCTCTCTCCTCTCTCTCTCTCTCTCTCTCGCTCTCTCTCTGCAGCACAGAGTCCTACAGTGACTGACCCTCTCCAGCAGGCTTACGCCGGTGTGCAGCACTACGCAGGTGACCTGCCTCTCCTCACTCCTCCCCTCTCTCTTCCATCTCTTTCTCTATCGCTCTCACGCTCTCCCTCTCTCCCTCTCTGTCACTCTAGCAGACACTGTGGCTGCTAAAGATAGCCCAGAGGACTGGATCATTTTCTCCAGGATTAGGAAACTTTACATTAGGATTTGAACGGATTTCCATTGGACTTGATTATAGACCCACCCAAAAATCTTAATTCCAAAAGTACACGGAGAACTGTGTTCCAGACACCCCTCTACATGATTGTGATATAGATGGACAGACACTAAGACCTCTCCTCTTTAACCATGTATCAGGATAGGGATAGACTCTCCTTCCTGTATTGTTGGTGTCCCTGTTTAGACAGTGCATTCCCTTTGTGTAGTGATACACAATGAAAATGAGCTCGGGCTCCAAGCCGTAATGCAATTTATTTATTCAGTGTCTGTAGGACGTGAACAATAGAATAATGATTTAAGTTGTCGCAAATGGAGATGTAACATCCCACTCTGGCTCATCTCCTTCTCTTTGCAACAGCAGCCTACCCTGCCGCCTATGCACCAATCAGTCAAGCGTTCCCCCAGCAACCCACCATCATCCCCCAGCAACAGAGAGAAGGTAAGAGCTAGCGGGCGCGCCCACCCAAGATAAAAGGTGATAATTACCATGTTCCATTCTAATGTACGGCTGCGTTGAATTAGCCAGGGAGAGGAAACACTGGGCTGGAAAATGGGAGAAAAAGAGAGCTTCATTTAAAGGAGTTTAACATTAGCAGGCAGCAAGATGGAAAAGTTACTCTGTCATTATTCAAAAACTGCACTAATTCAAACTCGCAGTGTTCGACTGGTTAATCAGTCCATTACAATGTGTTTAAGTGGTTATGAATATTCATTAGATTAATTAGCTGCATGCATAATCATTTATTAACATTCCTAGTTTAGTGTTAGTACCACAGCATTAAATGTAATAAAGCATAGGATATGCTGTAATGGTAAATCACTCTTCCTGAGACTGTTTGCCAGATATAATTATTCATTTATGTTATTGTACAGTATATGATGGTTATAAATATGATTATTAGTCAACGTGGAAAATCTGAAATGACTCTAAGTGTTCTAACATCGCATAAGGGGGATAATTTTATTGCAGTGTGTTTTGCTATGCTTTGTGGTCTACCTGCCCCCATCCTTGAGTTAAATGAAGCTTGCATTAGGGTTATGTGACTGCTATACTTTGTGTCTGCTGTGTACATTAAGCCACAGAGCTGCTCCTCCTCCAGACAGTGTGTCAGCTCCACTGGCCTGTCTCTGACTGAGATCTGGATCCTTCCCTCTCTGGCCTGGCTGTTGGCTGGACTCCCAGTCTGCAGCCTCCAAGAGACTGCAGCCGCAGCAGCCCCCATTTCATGAGACACACCTAAACTAACAAACAGGCAGAATAAAGCCATAAGCTCAGACTGTAAAACCACAGCTCTCTATCATACTGTGTGTGTCCTCTATCTGGGCCAGGGAGAGTCAGTCAGCAGCAGCCTCTTATCAGCCTTCTCACCAGCCACAGACCCATCTCGTCATGCTATCATCCCCGAGCAATGAGACAGGGAACAATCCATGTAGCCACTAGCACAGCCTACCAAGCAGCAAACATCTCTCTCTCTCTCTCTCTCTCTCTCTCTCTCTCTCTCTCTCTAGTCTATTCCTCTCCTCATCAGAAGGCCATGTACTGTATGTGGCACCTGGGTTTGTGTGGAGACTGAAGCGAGATTGGACAGGACAGTCAGCTAGTAATTGGGGCAGACACTGGGCTTATGTCATCATGCATGCTCTGCCTGACCTCTCCTCCTATTTCCCCATGTAACCTCTATAGTTTGTTGTTGTTATTTCCCACCAGGGCCGGAAGGCTGCAACCTGTTTATTTACCATCTGCCCCAGGAGTTTGGAGACGCAGAATTAATGCAAATGTTCCTGCCTTTCGGCAACGTCATCTCCGCCAAAGTCTTCGTGGACCGGGCGACCAATCAAAGCAAGTGTTTTGGTGAGTCAGTGAGTCAAATCTGTCATCTCTGCTGAGAGAAAAAAAAGAATCGGATGAGAAGTCGACTGTGATGTTCGGCAATCTTCTCATGTCCCACTTTGGATTCTGCATTGAGTTGTGTTTTTATTTATTCCCTGTGTCCTAATCAAGTTGCAATTAAAATTTTAAAAGTGGCGTTACATGCGAGTGAGCAGGGAGGAGAAGAGAGGGGGATGCATGCTTCGCTCCTTAAGTTCAACTCATCAGCAAATGCTTATGAGATCCTGGGAGCGAGTGAGAGGGGGATGGAGTGGAGGAGGGGCGATATGTTTCTAACTACCCCCAGCTTAAGCCCACAGCTCCCCAAGTTCAAGTACATGCCTATTACCATGTAGCTAGACATGCAGTATAGGGGAATATAGTCCTTCTGGCTATTAGAGTTTCACCTTCAACAAACATACTATAAAACTATGGTTCCCCAGCCTCCATAGATAGCCCCTAGAGACCCAGCCTCCAAGCCTCCTTTCCAACACCTTCCTCCCACACAGCCTGTAGGGATGAGTCTGGGTGGCGGTGGAGGATGTTCAGGTGGACTGTGTGATCTCCAGGAGATAATAATAGACCTGTTAGAGCCCTAGACAGCAGCACCCACGAGATGAGGAGCTGGACTGCAGAAACGGACCACTGGCCTCCTATATGGGTTGTCTAGGATGAGAAAAGCATGTCTATCATTACTCTATGAGGAAGGACAAAGAGGCTGTGACCTCACACATCTCACCATTATTTTCCCATGCAGCTATTAATTAAGAACTTGGCTGAAAAACAATCATTTAACCTCTCATTTTTTCTCCTTCCTTTTTATAGTCTGAGCCCCGGGGCTCTTGTGAGAGACATTAACAAATTAGACAGAAGATGCTATGCATTATGTGAACTAAATCATTACTCTCCTGCAGCAACAGGGGAAGCAATTTGATCCCTCTTCAGTTGAAAATGGGAGATTGAATTCTTCCTATGCACATTAGATGCAACACACACATACACACAATACATGTACACACACATATACACGCATAATATGTGTGGGTGTGTATATGAGTGTGTGCGCACACGCCTTATAATTCTCAGTGATTCACAATAGGCAATGTGCCAATGTCTTCATTATGGAATCCAAGGTAGTCATTGACTTACTGAGATGAGGCAAAGTCACAGTTTAAAAAAGTATATTGGCAAAGTGAAAAAGAATGTTTCAACCTTCCAAAACCATTAATACTGTTTCCATGGCAATTGAGGATACCTTGACATCCACTCGAGCAATTGTTAGTTGTTGGTGTTAATTATCAGCTTCAGAATATCAGATGTGCAGCTGAAGAAGATGGTGGATCCGTCACTGAACTCAGTAGGATGTTGAGTTTCTGGCTGTTTCAAGGTCTTAGTCTGGGGTCTGTTGGGATTCACTGTTATTTTAATCCTCCATGTTTGTTACTCAATATTGACATTTAAGGATGATCAACGCTCACCTCTCTAAGTGGAAGCAAAATGTGACTTTAAAAGGTCCTCTGAAAACACTGCGTACACACTCGCTTACTAACACCTACCATTGAAATAGATGATCCTCTGTTTTTAGAAGAACAGCAAGCAGCACTCTATTGCTTTGGTTGGCTTAAAGCGGGAGCAGTCCCCTTCACAACGTCCGTCAGCATCTAGCTGTGCAGTTCCCTACAGCTTAGACACTAAGTCACCGCACCAGGAGTCATGCAGAGCTGTAGAATGATAAGACTGTAGTCTTTGTCAGTACTCCACTCTCACCTGCAAATCAAACCTTGTCCGTAATACCCGACAATGATTTTACAGAGGAGTGAACATCGTTTTCTCAACTGAAGATCTGCGAGGGAACCATGAATGGATGATTCATACATGATAGTATTCAATCTCCTCTCACAAAGGCTGTTTAGGGTGTTTTACATTGTGCTGTGCACTGAATGTGTCCCATTCAAGTGCTGCTTGTCCTTCTGAAGCGTACAGTGCTGTATAAAACATCATAATAAACCTGGCAGCTGACTGATTTACATGGTGTAAAGGGTGGCCAGGATTTACCACGCTTATAGTCTGCTCCTTTCTTTGTCCTCTCTTTCTTCACCCTCTTCTTCTTCCCCTTTTCCCCCTCCCTGACAATCACCTTTTGGGGTTGGGATGTAAATGCAAGGTTGAGATTGATGAGAGCGGGATGTGAGGGGGATCGCTGCTGTCTAGCAGGCCCTTCCCTGCTCAGTTTGTTTAAAGGGTTTGTAAAAGCAGGAGCCTTATCTCTTCCCACCTGACAAAAGCCTGCCCTCTCCCCCCAAATTAAATTGGACCCATAGCGACGTGATCAAATCAACTGGCAAGCGGAAAAATCCGTCCGTCAATCACGGAGGTGTCTGATAAGAGCAGGCAGGAGTCCCAGTGTGGAAAGCTCCGGGCTCATTCCGCCCCAACACCCAGGTGATAACTCAGAGCACATGCAGGGCAGGGGAGAGGAGAGGCTGGCACCTCTATTCACAGGCAGAGGAGAGGAGAGGAGAGGAGAGGAGAGGAGAGGAGAGGAGAGGAGAGGAAGGCACCTCTACTCACAGGCAGGGGAGAGGAGAGGAGAGGAGAGGAGAGGAGAGGAGAGGAGAGGAGAGGAGAGGAGAGGAGAGGAGAGGAGAGGAGAGGAGAGGAGAGGAGAGGAGAGGCAGGCACCTCTACTCACAGGCAGAGAAGAGAAGAGGAGAGGAGAGGAGAGGAGAGGAGAGGAGAGGAGAGAGGAGAGGAGAGGAGAGGAGAGGCTGACACCTTTACTCACAGGCAGAGGAGAGGAGAGGAGAGGAGAGGAGAGGAGAGGAGAAGAGAAGAGAAGAGAAGAGAAGAGAAGAGAAGAGAAGAGAAGAGAAGAGAAGAGAAGAGAAGAGAAGAGAAGAGAAGAGAGAAGAGGAGAGGAGAGGAGAGGAGAGGAGAGGAGAGGAGAGGAGAAGAGAGGAGAAGAGAGGAGAGGAGAGGAGAGGCAGGCACCTCTACTCACAGGCAGAGAAGAGAAGAGGATAGGAGAGGAGAGGAGAGGAGAGGAGAGGCTGACACCTTTACTCACAGGCAGAGGAGAGGAGAGGAGAGGAGAGGAGAGAAGAGGAGAAGAGAAGAGAAGAGAAGAGAAGAGAAGAGAAGAGAAGAGGAGAGGAGAGGAGAGGAGAGGAGAGGAGAGGAGAGGAGAGGAGAGGAGAGGAGAAGAGAAGAGAAGAGAAGAGAAGAGAAGAGAAGAGAAGAGAAGAGAAGAGAAGAGAAGAGAAGATAAGAGAAGAGAGGAGAGGAGAGGAGAGGAGAGGAGAGGAGAGGAGAGGAGAGGAGAGGAGAGGCTGACGCCTCTACTCATAGGAGAGAGGAGAGGAGAGGAGAGGAGAGGAGAGGAGGAGAGGAGAGGAGAGGAGAGGAGAGGAGAGGAGAGGAGAGGAGAGGAGAGGAGAGGAGAGGAGAGGAGAGACTGACACCTCTACTCACAGGCAGGGGAGAGGAGAGGCAGGCACCTCTCCTCACAGACAGTGGAGAGACACCTCTACTTACGGCCCCCTCCACCTTCCCACACCTACACCCTGCACGCTCAGCTCCAAGCCTGGCAACATGCTCCAACCCTGCTCTTCTTATTTTACACACACACACACACATATACACTTTCACCTTGCTTTGCTCAGAGACATATAGATGTAGGATCTTCATTTTAGCCAGTTTGCTACAGCAGGAAAATAATCCTGTAGGAAATGTGAATTATTATGAGGATTACAATTAATGAACATTTTTGTAGGGGTTGATATATTTTTCGTAAGGGTATATAATTTCTGAAATTTCAATGTGGAAATTACAAACTTCAGAAGCCTTTTTAATTAAACCTTAAATACAATTACAAGTTTTAAAATTCCTGCTTTGCACGCTCATACACACAGATATTCTCTGTCAGTTTCTCAAACACACATGCACAGAAAACAAAATCTCACTCAGTGTGTGACAGTCCTTTTTAAAATCTCATCTTGCTTCTCCTTTGTTCAAATGATACCCTCTGACTTCTACCACTTTTCAATTAGGAGCTTTTTGATATCTATGTCATTAACCATTTTGTTATTTCGTGTAATCATCTTTTTATTTCAGAGAATTTCAATTTACCTCCTGAGCAGAGAAAATTAAAGCACATTGTTGTTGCATTGTGGAAAGCTAAAAAGGAGGTCTCTCTCTTTCCTCCTCTTTTCATTCTCTCTTTCTCTGCCTCTCCCCATCTCTCCTTCACTCTGTCTCTCTCTCTCTCTCTCTTTCCTCCTCTTTTCATTCTCTCTTTCTCTGCCTCTCCCCATCTCTCCTTCACTCTGTCTCTCTCACTCTCTCTCTTTCCTCCTCTTTTCATTCTCTCTTTCTCTGCCTCTCCCCATCTCTCCTTCACTCTGTCTCTCTCTCTCTCTTTCCTCCTCTTTTCATTCTCTCTTTCTCTGCCTCTCCCCATCTCTCCTTCACTCTGTCTCTCTCTCTCTCTTTCCTCCTCTTTTCATTCTCTCTTTCTCTGCCTCTCCCCATCTCTCCTTCACTCTGTCTCTCTCTCTCTCTCTCTTTCCTCCTCTTTTCATTCTCTCTTTCTCTGCCTCTCCCCATCTCTCCTTCACTCTGTCTCTCTCTCTTTCCTCCTCTTTTCATTCTCTCTTTCTCTGTCTCTCCCCATCTCTCCTTCACTGTCTCTCACTCTCTCTCTTTCCTCCTCTTTTCATTCTCTCTTTCTCTGTCTCTCCCCATCTCTCCTTCACTCTGTCTCTCTCTCTCTCTTTCCTCCTCTTTTCATTCTCTCTTTCTCTGCCTCTCCCCATCTCTCCTTCACTCTGTCTCTCTCTCTCTCTCTCTTTACTCCTCTTTTCATTCTCTCTTTCTATGCCTCTCCCCATCTCTCCTTCACTCTATATCTCTCTCTGTCTCTCTCTCTCTCTTTCACTCTCCCTCCTACTTTGTGTCCCAGGCTTTGTGAGCTTCGATAACCCGTCCAGTGCCCAGGCGGCTATCCAGGCCATGAATGGTTTTCAGATAGGCATGAAGCGACTGAAGGTGCAGCTGAAGCGGCCAAAGGATGCCAACCGACCTTACTGACCCCTTTGCCGTCCACATCCAGGTAAGAGCAGACGACATGCCATGCTCACATTCATGCCCAGAGCCAGGGTTAAATGGCAGACAGCCCCTCAGGGTGCTGGCCAATGAGGAGGGAGTAGGAGGGGCAGTGGGCTGACATGACTGACTCCCCCCAGCTAAACTCCACTGGCTACTGCATACCTGAAACATGTTATTTTGGTTGTATATGTGAAACTACACATAATTGCAGCATAAGACCAGTACATGTGCTTCCATTGTATATTTCTATGAACAATTTGCTTGTAAATAATATGTGGATGTTTTACAATGGCCTCATCAAAGTGAAGGGATTGCAATAATGACATATACAGTATAATGTGTAATGGAAATGATAAATGCTACCTTCATTTCTTGTCAGATAGCATTTGAATAAAGGCATGAAGCACTAATTGAATGTCTGAGCAGACTGCCTGAGGAGAGGAGAGGAGCGGAGGAATGACTTTGACGAAACACATTGATGAGGGACAAGTGGAGAATGTCCTGGACAATGATGAGGACAGGCTCGTCATTATGACATCCTCAGTGTGTCTCTAACAACAGCCGTGTGTGTGTGTGTGTGTGTGTGTGTGTGTGTGTGTGTGTGTGTGTGTGTGTGTGTGTGTGTGTGTGTGTGTGTGTGTGTGTGTGTGTGTGTGTGTGTGTGTGTGTGTGTGTGTGTGTGTGTGTGTGTGTGCGTGTGTGCGTGTGTGTGTGTGCGTGCGATGGTGGGGGGTAAGTCTGTCTGGGTTTGGTCTCCTGCCATTCTGACTTAAAGCATTTGAAAATGGCTATGGGACTCAATGTACATACCAACATCATTGCATACAATGCAAGGACAAAATCCAATTATTTAGAGTGTGACTGTGTTAGTTTGAGATGTATAACATGCCATTTGGCCTGGTCTTATCTTTGTGAGTACAGTGCAGCACTCTAGTCTTTTACCTTATAAATGTTCTCTCAGAACTGCTTCAAAAAGAAAAAATAAAGGCCATTATTTTAGTTATTTTTGAAGGTTCCATTTTTATCACCATATTTCCAATTGTATTTGTTGATTTGTTGACTTTTTCGTTTTGACAGTAATAACCTCCCTTCATTTGGTTTGTCAGCCAGAGACGTTGAGAGAGAGAGAGAGAGAGAGAGGCTGGAATAAATGGGAAAGTAAAGTCTACATCATATTTACCACTTGAGAAAAAAATTGGAACTCCACCGCTTCTCTTCTTCTTTTGTTTTGCACCCAACCCAACCTGCCAACCGGCCAATCATAACATGAGATGGCCTCTCCATGGTCGTTGTGTAGCCAACCAGTAGCCACCAGTCACGGGGACACGTTCCCAGTTCCCACACCTGTAAGTTGAACCCATGGTGTCATTTTATTTCTGATGACGTCATGTTGCAGGACTGTGACTGCGTGAGTTGCATGACGTGGCGTTGAGTTCTTTCTATATCTCTATCTCTATTTTGTATATTTTTGGCAGCTTGTGAAGTGCAGTAAATGGATTAATTTTGATTGCTGCTAGCTGTTAGGTAAATCTGATGTGCTGATTGACTGGTTTGATCATGATCGATAATGACTTGACTTTTGACCCTTTTTGCTGTTCTGACGTGACCTTTTTGTGTTTCCTTTTTTTTCTTGTGAACTTCAATGTGTATGGATATTCTGTACCTTTCTCTCTCTCTCTCTCTCTCTCTCTCTCTCTCTCTCTCTCTCTCTCTCTCTCAATTCAATTCAATTCAAGGGGCTTTATTTGCATGTGAAACATATGTTAACATTGCCAAAGCAAGTGAAGTAGATAATAAATAAAAGTGAAATAAACAATAAAAATGACCAGTAATCATTACACTCACAGAAGATCCAAAAGAATAAAGACATTTCAAATGTCATATTATGTTTATACAGTGGGGAGAATAAGTATCTGATACACTGCCAATTTTGCAGGTTTTCCTACTTACAAAGCATGTAGAGGTCTGTAATTTTTATCATATGTACACTTCAGCTGTGAGAGACGGAATCTAAAATAAAAATCCAGAAAATCAGATTGTATGATTTTTAAGTAATTAATTGGCATTTTATTGCATGACATAAGTATGATCACCTACCAACCAGTAAGAATTCCGTCTCTCACAGACCTGTTAGTTTTTCTTTAAGAAGCCCTCCTCTTCTCCACTCATTACCTGTATTAACTGCACCTGTTTGAACTCGTTACCTGTATAAAAGACACCTGTCTACACACTCAATCAAACAGACTCCAACCTCTCCACAATGGCCAAGACCAGAGAGCTGTGTAAGGACATCAGGGATACAATTGTAGACCTACACAAGGCTGGGATGGGCTACAGGACAATAGGCAAGCAGCTTGGTGAGAAGGCAACAACTGTTGGCGCAATTATTAGAAAATGGAAGAAGATCAAGATGACGGTCAATTACCATTGGTCTGGGGCTCCATGCAAGATATCACCTCGTGGGTCATCAATGATCACGAGGAAGTTGAGGGATCAGCCCAGAACTACACGTCAGGACCTGGTCAATGACCTGAAGAGAGCTGGGACCACAGTCTCAAAGAAAACCATTAGTAATACACTACGCCGTCATGGATTAAAATCCTGCAGCGCACGCAAGGTCCCCCTGCTCAAGCCAGCGCATGTCCAGGCCCGTCTGAAGTGTGTCAATGACCATCTGGATGATCCAGAGGAGGAATGGGAGAAGGTCATGTGGTCTGATGAGACAAAAATAGGGCTTTTTGGTCTAAACTCCACTTGTCGTGTTTGGAGGAAGAATAAGGCTGAGTACAACCCAAAGAACACCATCCCAATCGTGAAGCATGGAGGTGGAAACCAAGATTGAACTCTTTGGCCTGAATGCCAAGCATCACGTCTGGAGGAAACCAGGCACCATCCCTACAGTGTAGAATGGTGGTGGCAGTATCATGCTGTGGGGATATTTTTCAGTGGCAGGGACTGGGAGAGTAGTCAGGATCGAGGGAAAGATGAATGGAGCAAAGTACAGAGACATCCTTGATGAAAACCTGCTCCAGAGCGCTCAGGACCTCAGACTGGGGCAAAGGTTCACCTTCCAACAGGACAACGACCCTAAGCACACAACCACGACAATGCAGGTGGCCCAGCCAGAGCCCGGACTTGAACCCAATCGAACATCTCTGGAGAGACCTGAAAATGGAGAGACCTGAAAATAGCTGTGCAGCAAAGCTCCCCATCCAACCTGACAGAGCTTGAGAGGACCTGCAGAGAAGAATGGCAGAAACTCTCCAAATACAAGTGTGTCGAGCTTGTAGCGTCATACCCAAGAAGACTCGAGGCTGTAGTCGTTACCAAAGGTGCTTCAACAAAGTACTGAGTAAAGTGTCTAAATACTTATGTAAATGTGATATTTTCTTTTTAATTCAATTAAAAAATTAAAAAACTGCAAAAAATCGGTTTTCCTTTGTTATTATGGAGTATTGTGTGTAGATTGGTGAGGGAAAAAACGATTGAATCAATTTTAGAAGGCTGTAACGTAACAAAATGTGGGAAAAGTCAAGGGGTCTGAATACTTTCCGAATGCACTGTAAATGACAGCGTGAAAAGAAGGAAGCCTGTACAGAATAACACTATTCCAAAACATGCATCCTGTTTGCAATAACGCACTAAAGTAAAACTGCAAAAAATGTGGCAAAGAAATTAACTTTATTTCCTGAATGCAAAGCATTATGTTTGGGGCAAATCCAACAGAACACATCACAGAGTACCATTCTTCATCATTTCAATTATAGTGGTGGCTGCATCATGTTATGGACATGCTTGTCATCAGCATGGACTAGTGAGTTTTTTTGTTTTGGATAAAAAATAAACAGAATAGAGCTAAATACAGGCAAAACCCGGGCCTCCTGGGTGGCGCAGTGGTTAAGGGCGCTGTACTGCAGCGCCAGATGTGCCATCAGAGACTCTGGGTTCGCGCCCAGGCTCTGTCGTAACCGACCGGGAGGTCCGTGGGGCGACGCACAATCGCCCGGGTTAGGGAGGGTTTGGGATGTCCTTGTCTCATCGCGCACCAGCGACTCCTCCAGACGTGATGCTTTTGCCTGTATTTAGCTCTATTCCGCGGGCCGTGCGCAGTGCGCGCTAACCAAGGTTGCCAGGTGCACGGTGTTTCCTCCGACACATTAGTGGGGCTGGCTTCCGGGTTGGATGCGCGCTGTGTTAAGAAGCAGTGTGGCTTGGTTGGGTTGTGTATCGATCGGAGGACGCATGACTTTCAACCTTCGTCTCTCCTGAGCCCGTACGAGAGTTGTAGCGATGAGACAAGATAGTAGCTACTAAAAAAAACAATTGGATACCACGAAATTGGGGAGAAAAAGGGGTAAAATTCACACAAAAAAGATTAAATAAAAAAATACAGGCAAAATCCTAGAGGAAACCCTGGTTCACCTTTCAGCAGGTCAATAACCTAAAACACAAGGCCAAATATACACTGGAGTTGCTTACCAAGATGACATTGAATGTTCCTGAGTGGACTAGTTACAGTTTTGATTTAAATCGTCTTTAAAATCTATTGAATAACTTGAAAATGTCTGTCTAGCAATGATCAACAACCAACTTGACAGAGCTTGAAGAATAAAAAAAATAAAAAATAAAAAGTGCAAATATTGTACAATCCAGGTGTGCAAAGTTCTTAGAGACTTACCCAGAAAGACTCTGACAGCTGTAATCACTACCAAAGGTCAGGGTTGTGAATACCTACTGTATGCAAATGAGATATTTCTGTATTTCATCTTCAATAAATTTACTAACATGTCTAAAAACATGCTTTCACTTTGTCATTCTGGGTTATTGTGTGTAGATAGATGGGTGAGAGAAAAAAATATTTTCAATCAATTTTGAATTCAGACTAACACGAGAAAATATGGAATAAGTCAAGGGGTATGAATACTTTCTGAAGGCACTGTGTATGCCAACAGTGTTTTTGTCATTATTTATCATTTGTACCAACATTTCTTCACACAAGAGGGCTGATGCCCACTTTTGTTGTCATAAGACAGATTCTTTGCTTAAATAACCTTTTTTTTAAGTCAATCCCCAGCTCTTTAGTTGAGTGATAGACAAGATGACCCTGTGTTTGTGCAGCCAATTAAATCTCCTCCATCCATCTATCCATCCACAAACTGTAAAGAAGCGCAGGAAAATGTTGACTCTCCTCCACTCCTCCCTGCATTTGGTCTGCACTTGGAGTACTTGGTGTGATTGTTTTGTTTTCCTAACATGAGGATAACTTCCCATGTATATATTTATGAGGGGGCTAACCAATTACGTTGTGACTGCAGAACTGCAGGCAGTGGTGTAGCCCCACACACCCCAGCCTGACTCCACCCACATTCACACACAAACACCATCAAAAACACATCAAAGAAACTAATACCATGAATGGTGCCTCCTCTGCTTGTGTTGTTTTAGTCTGGTCTTTTCAGTATTATCATGACCAACAATTAACTCAATGTGTTTGTAATTATTTTAGCACTGAATAGATTACTGGTGCATGCCATGTATGAGTTACTATTGTCTCATGATTAATCATCTACAAATATTTTTACTCTCTCCAAAATCTGCCAAAAATAAGCTCCATGCGTTTCTATGGGCTTATTTTGGTCCGAAGCTTGTCACCTGCCTTCCTGCCTTTGGGACAACAACTCCCATTGTTAGTGCAGAGACATGAACATCGTGTCATTATATACAGATCTCTGACTTAACTAAGTGCAGTCTGTCAGGACAATCAGCCAGCAGGGCACTGGGTCTCTCTGGGTTCGCCTGTCTCCCCTGTGGATCAGGTTTCTCTGGGTTCGCCTGTCTCCCCTGTGGATCAAGTTTCTCTGGGTTCGCCTGTCTCCTCTGTAGATCAGGTCTCTCTGGGTTTGCCGATCTCTCCTGTAACTCAGGTCTCTCTGGGTTCGCCTGTCTCCCCTGTGGATCAGGTTTCTCTGGGTTCGCCTGTCTCCCCTGTGGATCAAGTTTCTCTGGGTTCGCCTGTCTCCTCTGTAGATCAGGTCTCTCTGGGTTTGCCGATCTCTCCTGTAACTCAGGTCTCTCTGGGTTCGCCTGTCTCGCCTGTGGCTGTGTCTCTCTCGTGAATCTCTAATTGAGAGCCACTTCAGGGTGTGCGCATTTGTGTGAAAGGAGGTAGTTATCCATGTAGATATAAAGATGTTTTTCCAGTAGTTTGGTCTTCATCAGTTGCTTCCACTTAAAACTCCCCTCTGGAAATACAAGCTGTTATGTTTTAAATAGAATGTTTTCTCTTCTTCTATACTGTAACTTCTATGGTAGATGCTTACTTTGAATTACTGGTGTTTTTGTATAAAAACTGGAACATCTATAATCAGGTATCTTTGTGCAAAGGCTTATCTCTAATGGTCCTGCTTGCCTCCGCAGATGTGAAATACGTTACCAGCATCTCATCTCCCACAGTTAAGTAGCTGATCTATTATAAAATGGTAACAAGCTCATTTCTCAGGAGAAAATAACAGAACAAAGACTTGCGCTCCACAAAGTCAGATATTTTTCATGTGGGCTCTGTGAGAGTGATTAGCTGTGATTTGGCTGTCTTTTTGTACCAGGATTCAGGGCCAGTACACATTAAGGATGATTGCATCCAACTGTAACTCCAGCTTATTCAACCATTGCCAAAAAGCACACAAATCCATAAAAAGTATGTATTTCATATCTACTGTTATGGCAATGAAAACATTATAGCTCTGGGTGTATTTTCCAATAGTTTGAGTATTAGTTTTTAATTTGTTCACTACACAAAAAAAGCATGAAAAGATGATCATAAACTTTTCCTCCCCCTGGAGTTATGTAATAATAATTTTTAACATGATAATATTATCATTCATGGGCTACTATTTGACCTTCAGTGGATCCCTTCGTCTTTAGCGTCCCCCTTCCCTCGGTTGTCATTGCGATTTTTTACAATTATTATCACAAATGATCAGCAAATACTATTAACAGAGGAATTAACAGAGATGACAGGCTAACGTTTAGTAAAATCATTTTTTCTGTGTCGAGAGTAAAGTTGTTTTAAATACCTACCGCCTTTGGATTAGAGCTGTCACATCATACATGACTGTTCCTTATGGTAAAACACAACCCCTCCACCTTCAGCCCACTTCTTTCTAGATCTGATTGACATCCTCCTTCTTTTCCTTTGTCTGTTTTCCATTCTGTTAGCTGTGCCTGTCAGTGTGCTAAACCAGGCAGGAGCCAGCACCCTGAACAAGACCCCTGTGCCCTCACCTCACTGAATCTGCTCTCTCTCTCTCTCTCTCTCTCTCTCTCTCTCTCTCTCTCTCTCTCTCTCTCTCTCTCTCTCTCTCTCTCTCTCTCTCTCTCTCTCTTACAGGATGAAGGGCCACAACACCTTATTTCCACAAGTGCAGTATAAAGTACAAAGACTTCTTGCTCTGCTACATATCATGAAAGAAGGGTGGTCCCTTGATTCTGCTGGAAGAATAGCTGGAGAAGATTGGGTGACTGAGGAGGAGAAGGAACCCGGAGATTCTTTTTGAATTTTTTTTTAGCAAATGCCTCTTTTCCCTGTTTTGCTTTGGCGTCTGTGGAAGAGGATTTTTTGCAGAGACCAACTTTTTGCTGCTGTTTTTTAAACAAGATGGAAAACCTTTATAGACACATTATGCTCAAAGCATGCAAACTGACACCGATATATATAGACATGAACACACTCTTACCAAACAAACATGCATACATACAGGCCAACACACACACACACACATATACACCCACACACACACAGACACACACACACACACACACACACACAAATATTCTCTCAGACATCCTACAGTGTACATACCTGTATGTGCATTTGCCAACTTAAACATACACGCGGACAGACAGACACACACATAAACACACACACACACACACACACACACACACACACACACACACACACACACACACACACACACACACACACACACACACACACACACACACACACACACACACACACACACACACACACACACACACACATACACACACCAGCCTGCTGCCATTTTGGTTTTCGTGCCTACACAGGTGATGTGCTCTGTGAACAGGGCGAGCTCTGAGGAAAGAAGAAGAGAAATGGAGAATCCAGGAGAATTTACATGCATCATTCCTTAGGAAATAGGGACCAAAGGACTTAACGCTTTTTAAAAGAATATAAATATATATACATATATATATATATATTAAAAAACTCTTACCTTGTAGCTGCAAGTATTACAATTTAATAGTAGTCAAAATAAATCATTAAATCAATATCCAGTGGCCTAAGTAAGAATAAAAAGATAAAGGAAATAATGTATACATTGAAAAAAAGACAAGGAAACGTAGTAAAGGGGCTGATTATTATGTTCTGGTTGCTGTTTTGCCACCAGTTAGTAGATTAGAACATGTAGAATACTAGAAAAGTAGATTTGCTCTTTTTTGCTGTTGTTTTTTTTAAAGAAAAAAATACTTGAACTTGTAAAGTAAGGGGGGGAGGAATGAAAAAGAAAAAAATATTCATTTTGTCTGTCCCGTCCCAGTGGGCTTTGGGGCATTGGGGTCTCTCTCTTGGATGTTACGGTCGGGCCGCTGGACATGTCCCTCATCATGGTGTACAACTCACTCACAGCACTATCTGACAGCTATAAAGGAACTGTTTTTGAGAAGAGGGGGAAGAAGAAGAGAAAAGACAGATGAACCTTCCTAGTGTTTGTGCTGGACAGGGTGCAGATATGAGAGGCTTATTTCCCACAAGCCTTTGTGTTCAAGCGACAATCCACTGTAAAAAACCAAGCAAATCGGACATGGTGTGTTCTTTTCTTTTGAGCTCTATTATTACGACAGGGAGTGTGCTATTATAAAAGTTATTAAAGAAATGCATAAAGAGAAGCTTCTGCAAACGAGATGGACTAATGGACAAAAATTAAGGCAAGCAGAGAAGAAAATGATTGAGTTGATAGCTACTGAAACTGCCAAAAGAGTGGACTCAACAGTATAACAATGAATTGGCTCTCGTGGCGTTTGAGTAAACGGAAAAAAATAGACCCATTAAAAATAACCATGTTTTAGGCAAGAGGGAGAAAGAGAGAGAGGGATAGGGATATTTATGTCCGCTGAAGCCGCTCTAAAGCTCTGGTGAGATTGAGAAACATCGCCTCATCTCCCCGGCTGTAGAACAGACACAAGCAGAACTTGCTCTGAAAGACACACTAGATTTATCGATGGCAAAACAGTGGAAGCTTTTAGAGCTCATTTAACTTTGTCGTATATAATGTACATGCCACTGTTAACATGTCCCATCCCTGACCTGCTTTTTTTCAAATATTATATAATGAGCCTGTGGAAAAACCTACCTATCCGACTCAACCTAACCTAACACAGTCTGAATTACAGCCATACCACAGCCATCATTCAGCTCCTCCCTGCCAATCCATGCCTAGCAGAACACAGCTCTGAACTCTTAACTTGACAGGCTTTGACTTAGTGTCCACGAGACCCTTTATTTTGACTATTTTACAGTGGTGGATGCAGCTGGCCCCTCTATGAAAACCAGATCAATATGTTTGCTATGAGTCTCGAGGAAGGATAAGATGGCAAGTCATTCACTGTCCACACTTCCTCAAGTTCTCTCAGTAGAACACCAGCTCTCCCCCCTCCCTCACAACTCCCTGAGAGTTGACTGAAGGCATAGGGGGAGGTAGAGCTGGACATGGAAGAGAAGGGGAGAGGAAAGTGGGAGAAGTCAACAGCCAAACCCTGATCTCTGAGCTCTACTCCACGCCAGCATGTCCAACCTCGTCTTACTTTATCCTTTAAAGTGATGCTTCTTGGAGTTTTCCCCCGGGGACCGAAGCCACAGCAAGCGCAGCCTCCATGTATCTGTGCTGGCTTGCTCTTGGGGAATGGGATTGAAGGGTTGATAAGGAATCACTTGGCATGTATTAGGTACCTGCTGCCTTCTGTCCAGCCTGTGTCTGTTTACCTCTGGGACTTGCTCTCCAAAGCAGAGCGGACGCATTCCAAGTCACTGACTGAAAGCCCTGCCTGCCTGCCTGCCTGCATCACACAAGAGACATCAAGACACATGACTTTCATTCTCTTTCTCCCGGCTGCTTAAATACAACACAATGCCAATCTTTTCTGTGAGCGAAAAGCTCTTGGATTTGTCTTGATTTGTATCCTTGTTTTTATCATACCACATTACTGTAATGAATGTTAGCTTCTGACTTTGTGTTTGTGTTCCTCTGCTATGAATAGACACTGTTCTGTTCCATCATGCCTTCCAGAACCCCAACCTAGCTGTTCATAGCTGTTCAGCTGTTCCCCTGGAACAATGTTTCAAACCAACCTTCAGTTCAGTGTTTGGCTTCAGTCGCCTTCGATTATCTCTTCCTCCGTATTAGACATGCTATTTCACCTTTCCCTCTAATCACGTTGTAATAGTGAGGCTCTATACATTAACACCAACCAAGTGAAAAGTCATCTGCATAATCACCTGGACCAAATTACAGTGGGGATGGTCCCTTGAATACTCTGTGATGACAGAAGGTAGATTAGAGAGAATTATGTTTGTAGCGGCTCCCTGGCAAGGATGCCGACAGCTGACCTGGCACCGATATCACCGCAGCCGTATTTATGATGGAGATGAGATGCAGGAAGCAGGATGAAACCCTCCATGTCAAAGCTACTCTGGGTATTAATGTTGGATATTTGATTGGCGTGGGTATAGATTATGTTGAAGATAAGGCAAAAGAGACCCGGTTTGAAATATTGCTCAAGGCACAAAAGGTACTGAACAATAGCAGGTTGAAATGGTTAGCAGACAACCAACTCTTCCGTTTAAAAACCCTCAGTTCCTCTGTTGCAGCTGCCTGCCGGGTGGCATGTGCTATTGCACTTAATTGTGTCTCAACAACCGCCTCAGAGGCCGCCATTTTCCACAAAACAACCAGCTCTAAAAGTGTTGTCTTTGTCACGGCAGTATTGCAGTCGGGACACCTGCAAAGCACAGAATATTGTTCAGAACTGGAGGAGCACAGTAGTTATTTTGAATCAAAACGATGCCCATTGAAAAAACAGAGACAGCTTTGGTCATGGGTTGTCGCGGCTTGTCTTCAAAAACAGTAAAAACACTCAACCTTTAGTTGTTATGAAGTCAGCCAAACATGTAGGAACTAGGAAGCCACATGAATTAATGTGAAGTAGGTCAATATGAATGCATGTTCTTCACAGCAGCCCTTTTGTGCTCATTATTTATGTAATGCTGAATTAATCAATAGGAAACCTAATGTTCCGTGAGCGATGAAATCTCGTAATGCTTGTCTCTCTGCCGCTTCAAAAGCACCTCCTGCAGGACTAGTCCCATTAGCCTCACCATGAGCCCTCTGATGGCTCCTACACCAGATAAATGCTGCATACCCCTACAGTCAACTTAGAGCAAGGTTAGGTTCAGCCTAGGTCCAATCCCCTGCCCAGTCTTATATTCCCTGCTTGGCTAACGTGCTACGCTTGTATAGCCTTTCTGTTGCACCAGGGAGTTGCAGAAACATGCTTGGGAAGGCTAGATTAGACCATGTTAAATCAGGGAGCTGTTTGAACGAGGGTACTCTTATTGCTCTTCTACACAGGGGAGGAAGGTTATTAGTGTGACATGCAGTGAAAACAGAAATAGCTGTAGTGAAGCCAGGCTCTGGAACATCAGAAATGAGAAGTGGGTTTTATATCCTTCTTTTACTGACTGCAGAAGGCTGCCAGCTCAGCCCATCTCAGCTCAGATCTGGCCCTGTCTGGCCTTAAGTCAAGGCACAGGCTGTCTAGAGAATGTTAACTTAGGGGTGACTCGCCTTACGCAGGACTGAAATCCACCCACTCATGTTCAGATGAGAATATTTAGATTGACATTATAGGTTATTGATGTTGTTCGTTCAACTCACTTTATGTCTGTTTGGAAACATAGTACCCGTCAAAAGTTTGGACGCGCCTGCTCATTCAAGGGTTTTTCTTTATTTTTACTATATTCTACATTGTAGAATAATAGTGAAGGCATCAAAACTATAAAATAACACATATGGACTCATGTAGTGACCAAAAAAGTGGTTCTTCAAAGTAGCCACCCATTGCCTTGATGACAGCTTTGCACACTCTTGGCATTCTCTCAACCAGCTTCACCTGGAATGCTTTTCCAACAGTCTTGGAGGAGTTTCCACATATTCTGAGCACTTGTGGGCTGCTTTTCCTTAACTCTGCTGTCCAACTCATCCCAAACCATCTTAATTGGGTTGAGGTCGGGTGATTGTGGAGGCCAGGTCATCTGATGCAGCACCATCACTCTCCTTCTTGGTCAAATAGCCCTTACACAGCCTGGAGGTGTGTTAGGTCATTGTCCTGTTTGAAAACAAATGATTGTCCCACTTAGTGCAAACAAGATGGGTTGGCGTATCGCTGTAGAATACTGTGATAGCCATGCTGGTTAAGTGTGCCTTGAATTCTAAATAAATCCCAGACAGTGTCACCAGTAAAGCACCCCCACACCATCCCACCTCCTCCTCCATGCTTCACGGTGGGAACTACACATGTGGAGATTACCCGTTCACCTACTCTGCGTCTCACAAAGACACGGCGGTTTGAACAAAATCTCAAATTTGGACTCATCAGACCAAAACACAGATTTCCACCGGTCTAATGATGATTGCACGTGTTTCTTGGCCCAAGCAAGTCTCTTCTTCTTATTTATGTCCTTTAGTAGTGGTTTCTTTGCAGCAAGGCCTGATTCACACAGTCTCCTCTGAACAGTTGATGTTGAGTTGTGTCTGTTACTTGAACTCTGTGAAGCATTTAATTGGGCTGCAATTTCTGAGGCTGGACCTCTAATGAACTTATCCTCTGCAGCAGACGTAACTCTGGGTCTTCATTTTCCTGTGTCTGTCCTCATGAGAGCCAGTTTCATCATAGTGCTTGATGGTTTTTGTAACTGCACTTGAATAAACTTTCAACGCTCTTGAAATGTTCCATAATGACTGACCTTCATGTCTTAAAGTAATGATGGAATCATTTCTCTTTGCTTATTTGAGCTGTTCTTACCATAACATGGACTTGGTATTTTACCAAATAGGGCTATCTTCTGTTTACCACCCCTACCTTGTCACAACACAACTGATTGGTTCAAACGCATTAAGAAGGAAAGAAATTCCACAAATGAACTTTTAACAAGGCACACCTGTTAATTGAAAGGCATTCCAGGTAACTACCTCATGAAGCTGGTTAAGAGAATGCCAAGCATGTGCAAAGCTGTCATCAAGGCAAAAGGTGGCTACTTTGAAGAATCTCAAATATAAATATATTTTGATTTGTTTATCACTTTTTTGGTTACTTAATGATTCCATATGTGTTATTTCATAGTTTTGATGTCTTCACTATTATTCTACATTGTAGATAAAAGTAAAAAATAAAGAAAAACCCTTGAATGAGCAGGTGTGTCCAAACATTTAACTGGTACTGTATGTAAAATATAATATAACAAAAACATATTTCTGGTCATGTCAACGGTCACTGTAATGTCTGACCTTCTCATGTAACATTAGCACCTGTGAGGCAGTTATTCACATTTCTTAACCTCTGGTTATTCTGCCTCCTCTACTGGTTCTAGTTATAATACCTTCCTAGTTTGCATTCCATAAAGTCTGTTCTCATGAGGAGTTAGAAACCTCAGAGCTCCGAGGCTGACAGAGGGGCAGAGTAACCAATCCTAAGAGCCGAATAGGTTGACTAAGAGGCTAGTTAACCAATCATCTGAGCTCTGAAGCTGGTGGATGGGTTGAATAACCAATCCTAGTGAGCAAAGAGAGATCTGCCTAGCATGTCTAGCAGACCCCAGCCCCTGGGTGTAGAGAACACTCACCCTAAAATAGCAGTGATTGTCAAGGAAAGGAAGTGAAATGTAATTGACTGAAAGTGGAGAGATAATTAAAGGAACCTGTTGGACAGGAGGGAGAAATTAATGGCTCTCATTTAATAGCTGCTTTGGGAGAAGAGGAGAGCTTTTCCGTCATCTCGCTTAGGTAACGCAAAAAGGGGTTTTCGCCGTGGAAATGGGAAGTGAGAGGGGAAGTGAAGTGGGTTTGGAGGGTGGGGGGGGGATGCGTGCTAAACTGAAACTCCACAAAGTCACTTCGATACTCAGGGCATCAGGCGCTATGATGTCATGATTAGTGGAAACTTTCAGAGCCTTGCCTTCCCCATGGGCCCTGCCTGCCTTGTCAGGCTGGGGAGGAATAAGAGCTGCGTATTTACCCAGAGGCGTAGAGAGTATGGTGGGAGCTGGGGGAGCATGTTGGACCTCTGCCAGGGCAGCTGGAGGAGCCAGAGACAGAATCACACTGTCAGTCAGTCAGGAGGAGTGCTGTCTGTCATTGAAACATTAATGCCTTGGATCCATCAGGTCATCGTGCAATTTTAAAAGACACTAAAAGGAAGACTTTATCATAAACAACATAAAGAGCAGTTAATCACAGAAACGTGTGGGATCATGTTTGACAACAAAGCTGGAGATTCGAATCAAAGTGATTTTTTATTCCTTCATGTAAATAATAGAACAGAAACAAATGAGTCAGGAAGTAAGAACTGTACAGTAGAGAGGTCTGTCTATAGTAGGTCACTTGGCTGTGTGGACATTGATGTCACTATAAAACGTATCCACAGCAGTGCAGGGAATCTTTGGAGAGGGTGGGATATTTTAACCTTTTGGCCTTTTGGTTACTGAGAAAATATGAATGAATATGCACTATACACTCAGCTGAACACCACCCTACATAACAGGGAGAAGATAGCAGAGATCTGATTCTAGATGATTTAGTAGGGCTTCAATTCCAGCCTGGAGCAATCCATTAATTAGGTTTACACTGACACATCATGATATTTCTGACAGTTGAAAGATTGCTTGCGCACTAGCTAATTGGATTAGTCCAATCGGAGCTGATGAGACTGATATATGTGACCTCAAAGACGTGAAGAGTAGGCCCGCCCCTCAGTCTGCTCCGTGCCATGCAGAGGAGCAGGTGATAGTGACAGCAGCCGTTAGTTCGCTAGTTGCTAGCTAGCTAGCTTGCCACCGGGGCTGGGCGGCGCCCGCCAGTCACCGCTATATTCCACAGCTCCACGGGTATGGGCAGAAGGGGGTGAGGGGTTGCCAGATTGGAGCTGAAAACATATTTACACATTATCCAAACACAGAACACAGGTGTATGATGAGAAAGAGAGAGGATTGGGCCAGGTGAGCCGGATGCACTGCTACTAGGATGAATGACCCTGCAGATCTCCCTGCCTCTGTGGCCTGCCCCTGCCTCTGCTCTCCTTCAGCCCGAGTACACAGCTGCCTGCGGTACTCCTGTACATATTACATAGCTTATTTTTTAATTCTGTTAAGGCTTCTTTATAGACGACCATACAATAAATCATGTTGAAAAAAAATAAAGAAATAGTTCATATATTTCACTGACTACGAGAAGGAAACTATGAAATAATTTATCAAAAACAGTAGGGATTTTTTTTTTCTTGTATATTGAAGCGCTGATGTTAAAATGGATTTTATATTAATGTTGGTAAATGGTTCTTTTTTTTCCATTCTCTTATGTTTTCTGTTTTGTTATCTGCTGAAGCTGGGATGGACCCATTGTCTCAAGGTTTATTCTGATATGCTTTGAAGATACATGTTGAAGGGACTTTTTGCTACACAATCCCCATATGGAATTACATGTAAATGGCCAAGTTTAAAGACATGCTGTTGACAGAAAGCTCTTACATTCAGTACAAGACTTAGAAACTGGACCGTAAAGATTATAAAGGTCATGGGGATTCATAATGATGAATCCATTGCACAACACAATTTCGAGAGGACGCATCGGCTGTAAGTAACGTACAAAAGGATTTCATTGTGGACCTTCTGTTCTTTTGGAAAACCTCAGAACATATGTTGTCAGATTTGTATGGAAAATAAGCTGTCATTTACCATGATCATTGTCTTTTAGCCAAACATTTCTCTTTTGTTTGATCATTTCTTTCTTCATCTTGAATTCTTTTTTTTTTCTAGAAAAAGAATCAGAGACATCTCTTTTATTGTCGTCTTTTTTGTATGCGGGAAGTTTCTCTCAGACATAATTTCTTAAGAGCTATTTCAACATTACTGGACAAACTTGTATATAACAACTGTGGTTGACTCCAACACCACTGAAGAAAATGTGCCACTAACAGATTAAAAGTTCCACAACACTGTTTTGGTCAAGTCAGGTCAACCCATGGCCTTGACACCAAACTGATCAAGAGAGGGAAGTCTGCCTTAAAACACATTCATTCTCTCTGGCAGTATTACCTTCAAAAACGGAGCACATACATTGTATTCTGGGGATACCAATGCTAGTTCTTTTCCATTGTTCGTAAACATGCTCTGGTTTTTCCTTGCTGAGATGAGTTTCTGTTTCATTGAAATGCAGCTGTCAGTTGTAAAGATTGCCTTGTGTCAGTTTTGCCTCAATCCCACTTCTGACACCAATAAGGACGGGGTCATACAGTACAGTTACATTTCCATCGGTTACATGGACCAAATTTTACCACATGAAACCAACAGAGCAGAGTTGCCCTAATCAAACATGAAATGAGAGCCTTTGTGCCACCATTAAGATATAAAGGAAAGCGAAAATCATCCACTGTACTTTGCTTCATGAGACATTACATTCCCAGCTTCTCTCTCGCATTTCATCCACTTGATTTGACTTCTGTCAGACATATAAAACATGTCATTTTATGTATTTTATCGTCATTTATTTTAGGTACATATTAGCTGATTTATTTATATTTTAGATATAATTGTATATATCTTTCTCATTTTTACTTGAACAAAGTTAGTTGATTATCCCTATTTTCTCAAAACTGAACTGTAATTTGACTTAGTGTTGGCACGGGTCTGTTTTCCCTAATTCGGGGTGGTTTCTCCCATAGTGCTCCTGAACTGTAGTTCTCTAGTTCATTATATTCTGCTTAGACTAAAATAAAGCACAGTCCTGTAGAAGATTGAGCCTGAATTGTCCTCCTTTTATTGATTCAATCATTTACAATCAACTAAAGTCTGCTGAACTTGGAAGAGCATGCCATGACATGGCCTTGGTTGGTATAGCTGTAAAACATCTTGTGGTGCCTTCTGTCATTTGATATATACACAGAATGCATTTAGAATGTGTCATTGTATTAATTGAGATAATAGTGCTAACCATATCTGAATAACAAATTAGATGAGAAGGTTAGTAGAAAATCGTTTAAAAAGGACGAATAATGCATAATAAATGGGACGGAGATTGGGAGTGGGAGGGGAATCATTTGTGAATTGATGAACCTGAAATGGATATTCCATTGACCTCTGGGGTGTACCAGTTGAAACAAACCAAGGTGCACGAGGGATTTTTGTGAGTTGGCATCTGACTAATAAGAAGTAAAAGATCAATAGACGAATCAATGAATTTGATCTCGTAGACCATAATAACAAAGGAAAAGGAAGGAAGGAAATATTTGTAGTACAGACAGAGGCTTCAGTAACGTTGAGCCTGTCTGTGGTTAACTAGGTGACCTTCTTATGGACCAACTCACCTCAGCTTTCGTTAACCCTAAACAGTGAGGACACCAGCCATGACACATCACACGTCACAGCCCAGTTCAAAGGTTACACTCAGTTGGGCCAAATAAGATTTTACTCTTTATTTTGAGTATCTCTGGTTGGACAGCACCACATCCCAGAATAGAGTATGTCACCCAAGGGATTTCAATGACCACATAGTCCCCACAGACACTAAAGATGTATCTTCTTTATTTGTCCCCCGGTACAAAGAAAATAGTATCGGTGTGGAAACAGATTTATAGTGGTTAAATCTGCAGACGATAAAAAAGCAAAAGGCCCAGTTGGAACAGTAACTCGTAGCCATCACATGGTGACTCCTGGTCTGTGTCCCTGGAGACTTCCTCATTGTGCTGCCGACAGTCCATGATTCCTCATGACAAACTGGATAGGTCCTCGATGTGAGTCTTTGCAGAATTATTTCTGCCTTTTTGATTGTGTCTCTCTCCTACCCCTGAGATTTCACAGTGTTGCCTCTGAGCTATAAGCTTCTGCAGCTAGCTACCACTGTCGATACTCAATCTGTCCTGTTTCCCCTAAAGCCAATGAAACACAGCTAACAGGCTTTTGGTTGTTTGTTTTCGGGGAAGGAGGGGTGTGGGTAAAAGAAGATAGAATACTACAAGAACACTTCCATCTGTACTCTTCAGAGTGTAGAATACCAATTAAAGACTAGTTGAAGATTTTAAAAAATACATTTAAAAATCTGTTATGGGGGAGATAATAAAAGAGATGGATGTTTTTATGTTTGGTTGTGTACTATTATGAGAAAGGGTCAGATTGTTTCAACAATGTTAATTCGAAATTCCTCTGAATGGTTACCCTCAATTAAGAGATCCCCACTTTTTCAAGCAGGAGAGGTGTGGTGGGTTCTCCAAGTTCTCTCAACCTTACAGCTCTTCAGTTCCCTCTTTTGCATGAGGGTGACACACACCTACTTCTCTGGTAAGTGAGAAGTTCACACTTGTTAGGTGCCTTGTGTTGATACAGTCTGGAGTCCCAATTAGAGGTGTGAGAGAAAAAAAATAGGTAATTGCTCAAATAGTAAAAACAAAAAACATCCAGTTGATCCTGCATCCCGCTTACACAGGCATGCTAATAAGGATTTCATACACTGTAAAAAAAAGAAAAAAAAGAAATCCTGTTGTTTTTACGATAACTTACTGGCAGCCAGGTACCTGTAAGTTACTGTAGAAAAATAGTACAGTATGTTACCGTACATTCCATAGAAACTACAGTAATGTACTGCTAAACTAAAGTTTATTTGGAACTTACAGTAGCAAACCTTTTTGTATAGTAACTTACAAATAACTGGCTGCCAGTAAGTTACCGTAAAAACAACACTACTTTCTTTTTTTACAGTGTAACTACGTTGTTTTGTCTACGTCGTAGTATGTTGTAATATGCACCATAATAATATTATTATTGAATAATATTGACTTATTATTGGTCATTTTGCATGCATTTAGCATATGATGTTAATCGTTCATAAATGTATCGTTTTCTCCATTAGGGCTCCCAAGCATGCCACCCTGGCAACTTCAACCAGGCCTATTATCATGTCCTTGTAATGGGTAACATGTCAGAAACACTAAGCATAGGCTATGCCACTCAAAAGCCTCTATTTGTTCACAATAGTCTATTCAAGGCTGAGATCCGTCTAGAATAACTCCCAGCCCTCTGTAATCCCCTGTAAAGTACTAGTTGCTTTGTGCATCTTCCTGTCCCTGGAGGGGTCTCTAAAATGACAGGAGAAAAGGCTATGCGTTTTCGATTCCATCCCCCTTAACATGTAGATTCTGAAATAACAAAGGCTTATAACTAAATGGAAGTCTAGAGTGGACCCTGGGTAAGCATAGCTGCCCAATCATTTTAATCCTATTTTGTTTTACAAAAGCTTAATCAATATCTAATCAAGGAGAACACAGCGTTGCCGTCTCTTACAGAGCTCTTTGTTGTTAGAGGTGAGGTTTCCATGGTGACTGGCCAGGTGTGGAGAGCTTATGCCTGTGCTGGTATTGACAAAAAATGAAGAAGCATTGATGAGACTTGACGATGTTGGGATTGAAAGGGGGAGATAATTAAAGAGAAGGATGCAGCAACAGCCAGCGAGGGGCTCGGTATAGATCTAGACGGACAGGGGGACATGCATGCTTAAACCATTATGTCCACTCTGCTTTTCAATAGGATAGAAATAACAACAGACATGAATATGAAAGTACAGGTTTTATACAGAGGAGCTGTTAATTTATGTACAGTAATATCAGGCCAGTCTAGACGATTCTCATTTATTTCGGCATATTCTAAATGGTGAAATTATGAGTTGTCATTTTATTTCCATAGTCATTTCCTACCGTCCACTACGGGCAACACCACCACCAATTACCATCTTCTCTAGCTAGGGATGGGTTAAACTACAAGCTATAGCTCTGCGGATCGCGGGTTCTATCCCAGTGTTCAATCCCTCTTGTTTCCCTCTTGTTTTTAAATGTTCTGTTTTAACCCTATCCCAAACCTTAACCCTTACCTTAACCACTCCGAATTAATACCTACATTTAACTGTTGAGGTTAACAATATCCCAAACCTTAACCCTTACCTTAACCACTCCGAATTAATACCTACATTTAACTGTTGAGGTTAACAATATCCCAAACCTTAACCCTTACCTTAACCACTCCGAATTAATACCTACATTTAACTGTTGAGGTTAACAATATCCCAAACCTTAACCCTTACCTTAACCACTCCGAATTAATACCTACATTTAACTGTTGAGGTTAACAATATCCCAAACCTTAACCCTTACCTTAACCACTCCGAATTAATACCTACATTTAACTGTTGAGGTTAACAATGTCCCAAACCTTAACCCTTACCTTAACCACTCCGAATTAATACCTACATTTAACTGTTGAGGTTAACAATATCCCAAACCTTAACCCTTACCTTAACCACTCCGAATTAATACCTACATTTAACTGTTGAGGTTAACAATGTCCCAAACCTTAACCCTTACCTTAACCACTCCGAATTAATACCTACATTTAACTGTTGAGGTTAACAATATCCCAAACCTTAACCCTTACCTTAACCACTCCGAATTAATACCTACATTTAACTGTTGAGGTTAACAATATCCCAAACCTTAACCCTTACCTTAACCACTCCGAATTAATACCTACATTTAACTGTTGAGGTTAACAATATCCCAAACCTTAACCCTTACCTTAACCACGCCAAATGAATACCTACATTTAACCGTTGAGGTTAACAATGTCCCAAACCTTAACCCTTACCTTAACCACTCCGAATGAATACCTAAGCTTAACCGTCGAGGTTAGTTTGACTGACAGCTTATACTATATGCCATAATTAAAAAGGCAACATACGACATAATCTACAGGCGGCACCACAGGAGGCCCCACATGCCATAATTAAAACGGCCAGCCATGCCATATCTCTGTTGCTGCAGTTATGGAGAAGTATGGTGTTTTCTTTGTGTTTCTTAATATGCTTTTATTGTTGCTGAAATTATGTTCACCAAGCAGTCATCAAGATGTAAAACAACTTCTCTCTATCTCCACCTCAATTTGCATTAGATCTCCACCCAATCCTTTTGTGTCAAAGTTTACAGTCTTCTGCAGTGGCAGCCCTCGTCACCTCCTCCAAATGTCACCAATAGCAGTCAGAGCCACTCTGTGTCAAAACTAATTTCTCTATTGTCTCAGGTAATAAAGATGGGGGGGGAGCATGTACTGTATGCATACACACACCCACAGACTCACTATGCCTCTAAGTACCTGTCACTTTCCTTCTCCGTCACTCTCTTTTCATCTCTTTCTTTCTTTGCAACAGGGCTTCAAAAGGAAAACTGTGACTAAATGGGGGTAATACAAATTAGAAATTGATATCCAGGCCCATTTAGTGCTTTTCATCTAGCACTTTTTTCAATAGAAATAATTATACATTAGGGGTCATTTGTCATTTTGGATGAAGAAAATTGTTTGAGCAAATCTGTAAGGTTTGGGGTTTGGATGATCACTAATGACACCATTATTTTTTCACTGCGTTAGCCATACAGCTGAACACATTACGCTTGCTGGTCCATTCCAAATCTTGGTCACTAACTCAGTTTTACACCAGTGGACCTTATTCATAAAATCCCCCCGTCTCTATCCCCTAGGTAATATTTTACAAGGTTCTACATTTCTTTAGAATTTATGTGATTTGCAATTGCAGAGTTTCCATAAATACAAGATGAAATGTGCATACAGAGAGACCATGCACCAAACCCCCATTTTTATATCTCAATCTTTCTCTCATTTCAGGGTAACTCACAGGGTGGTAAAAACATAACGATAAAATATAAAACAGAGTGAGTGCAAAAGGTTTGAGCACAACCAACCAAGTACATCTGACTCATTAAACCCCCCTCCCTGACGATGATGTCACTCTCGTGCACGGTGGCGCTCCAGAGGATGTGGCCAACGTGAACGTCCATGGTCCACGTGCTTCCTGCTTTTATAGCCCTTGAATCATTCAGCCCCAGTAAGTCCAGTGAACATCGGTCCTCTCCTCTCTGGCCGACCGTCTCAGCGAGCCCCGCTGGTCCCAGAGAGAACTGTCTGTCAACAACTGATTAACACTTGAGACAATAGGTCATTAAAGTGCCTCTCCAATCAATGAGTCCAATCGAGTAATCAAGCCGGAGATTGAATGGACCCAGACTAGCCTGAAGCCCGGTGGGAGAACATGGCCTTTAATCACTATTGGAGAGGTAAAGCTGCTTTTCTTTCTTCTCTAGATGTAAGCAGAATAAACCAAAACCCAACCACCTGGCCGCATTGGTCCTTTGGCTCGCTACGAAGCCAACACATCCCACTACCCCTCCCTCAGGCCCACCCTGGCCCAGTCCAGTCCCCAACCTCTCACTTGTATTCAGGATAGTCTTTGTTCAAATCTCTCTTGGTATTTGGTGGGTCAGTGTCATTTAACCGGCCACTATTCAGCTGTGACATTGAATCTATTTTCATAAATCACACTGAGGCTTCATTATTCTCTAATTATCCTGCTTTAATCACACAGACTGATTTATACACACACACACTCATAAACAGTCATGCGGTGGGGGAAATTGCAAACGCACACACACAATAGTCCACGAGGGACAGTGTGTCTTAGGGACAGACAGGACATTTCCACGGCAGGCGGTAGAGTTACTCTGTCTGTCCTCTTGTCTGCTTGTTGATGGCTGAGCTGAGAGGCCAGAGCGTTACAATGACACAGGACAGAGGGATCAGGCGTTATCATCCAAAACAACCCAAACGCTCCCCCACCGTTGCTTCACAGCTTCCAGCTGCTTGTTTGTTTGTTTGCGGTGTCAGTATGGATGCTGTTTGTCTTTTCGATCAATGCACGTTTTCCTCTGAAAAAAAGGCCTCCGCCGTTTGAAGGGCAGGGAAATGGGTAGGGAAGGAAGACCTCGGTGTCAAGTGCGGGGCTATGCGGTCTTAGTCATATATGTCTTTTACAATGATTATTTTGGAAGTAAGTACACAGATCAGATATCTTCATATGATTAATCATATCTTTAATATTATCTGCCAAAAAATCTAGGTAGGATCATTGACTATTAATATTATACTTCTAAATTCTGTCTTTCAACTGTGTTACAGTAATTCAAAAGGAATAAAGATATACCAACTACAGTAATACCCCAGTACAGCTCAGACGTGGTCATTTCTCCTTGGATTAGAACTCATGATGCAGCGGTTCACAAAGGTCACAGCACTAAGAGGAAGTGTGTCTAATTCTGCTTTCTGAGTGGGTCTCATAAGGAGCTAGGCAGACTATGCCTGCTAATAGACCTGGGAAGAGAATGATGCAACTCCGAGGCAATGCTTTACTTTGCCCTTGTATCCACCGTGTGTATCCAGGAACAGGCTCGACTACAGACAACCAAATCATCTGATTGGCCGGTTTACCTTTAGAAACGATCTTACTGGTCTACTGTAGTGCGAGACGGTTGTTAGCCAAAGTAGAAGATTATTAAAGTGTATTTTATATTCATATATCTTTCTAGACCAATGAGAACTAGGAATAATGCACAAAACATTATTAATGATGGTCTTAGGTTAACTATTGTTTATTTTCTTGTTGCTGTTACGTTTGGTTCAATTCAACCATTTCTTTGTAAATCGGATAGTTCTAATAGGATAGCTCTGCTCTAATGTTTTTATATTTGTAAATATTTTTTACAGTGTTTAAAGTTCATTCTTCTTCTTATTTGAACATGTTTGCACCTCTGAATGCAATCTGTATCTTAGCAACCTGCACAAAGCAACAGAAGAAGATCAGAGAAGCTACTTATGAACTTGTTGCTATGACTACAGTGGAAGGCAATAACTCACAAGATGCTTTAACCCTTTCTTTCGGGCCTGCCACCCTCTATCATCAGGCCTGCCACCCTCTATCATCAGGCCTGCCACCCTCTATCATCAGGCCTGCCACCCTCTATCATCAGGCCTGCCACCCTCTATCATCAGGCATGCCACCCTCTATCATCAGGCATGCCACCCTCTATCATCAGGCCTGCCACCCTCTATCATCAGGCCTGCCACCCTCTATCATCAGGCCTGCCACCCTCTATCATCAGGCATGCCACCCTCTATCATCAGGCCTGCCACCCTCTATCATCAGGCCTGCCACCCTCTATCATCAGGCCTGCCACCCTCTATCATCAGGCCTGACAGATAAGGCTCAGAACATTTGGTGAAAGGCAAAATCAAAGCTATCAGAGAGAGAGAGAGAGAGAGAGAGAGAGAGAGAGAGAGAGAGAGAGAGAGAGAGAGAGAGAGAGAGAGAGTGTATGTGCATGCTTGTGTGTGTGTGTGTTCTACATTCATACAAGTGCTTTTGAATTCCCTACAGACTATGTTTGTTCTATATAAAGTACTCATAACTAATAATGAGAAACATGTACAAACAAAAACATTATTTATTTTCTTCCCTTCCAATTTCTACTACAAAAGGTCATTTGAATGGATATAGTACATGGGATATAAAAGCTTACCATTCAAATCAATCTGATGTACCCCCATTGTGAACGGGTGCAAGTGTTTTCATTTGTATTTAGATCAGCCTGCTAGGAATAGGAAACTGAGCGGTGACAAAAGCTTTCCACAGGTTGAAGCAACAGAGTGAACTGATTTGAATTGATGTCATTCCAGCAGAAATCAATGCATTTTTTAACAGCTGCAATTACGCCCCACACGTCAATTCATCAGGAGATTTGCATGAGGTAATTGTGGCAGCACATGTACTGATGCATTTTTATGACATTTCAATTAAGAATTGAAACCAATTAGAGAAGCCATTCCATCCCATCCAACAGGGGATCCAATAGAACAGGGGCATCTTCTTCTCCTCCCAACCAAGTCCATGATCAGCCTCATGGGCTGGGAACAACAGGGGGGGACACAGTTACTGTCTCCTGAATAGGAGAGAAATATGCCCATATTCCCTGATTCATATTTTTTTATGTGTATTTACCCATCGTTGGGTAAATTGTTGGGTAGATTTACAGCAAGTATAATGTAGCATGAGTATTCTATGTACATAAAAATTAAATATTTTTACCATGTTTGTTTTTTGGACACGATTGATTGCATTATTCACTAATATATCAAATCAAATCAAATCAAATGTATTTATATAGCCCTTCGTACATCAGCTGATATCTCAAAGTGCTGTACAGAAACCCAGCCTAAAACCCCAAACAGCAAACAATGCAGGTGTAAAAGCACGGTGGCTAGGAAAAACTCCCTAGAAAGGCCAAAACCTAGGAAGAAACCTAGAGAGGAACCGGGCTATGTGGGGTGGCCAGTCCTCTTCTGGCTGTGCCGGGTAAAGATTATAACAGAACATGACCAAGATGTTCAAATGTTCATAAATGACCAGCATGGTCGAATAATAATAAGGCAATATAAGGCAATATACTTTCTGTAATTGATCCATCTTACAACTCAACCCACACAAATATAGTGGGTGTTCTCTGTTCAGGTTAGCAATGAAAAAAATCCATTCATTCACACGAGTCATTGCTTATTTCGTCTTTTAAAGAGTAAAATTATTACACTGTTTACTCAATTTTCTCAAGGTTTAGAGAAGTAATTCATCATCTCAACCAACCAAGACTAATATCACGTTCAGTTTTTACATGAAAACTGTACTAAGACAGAAAAACTGCATGCATAATGATGTTCCCCCCCCCACATCCAGTAAAATAAAGATGCAATTAAAAAATGTTGAACCCAAAATGTACACAAACGTGCCATGTTGTCTATGCTTATGTTTTTTAAAGGCCCATTGCAGTCAAAAACGTGATATATATATTTACACACGATGTGGTTGGAATAATACGACGACATTTAAAAAATGACGCTTATACTATTTTTGTGTCGGAGTTATTTGAAAAGACTGCCTGGAATGTAGAGCGTTTTGTTGGTATGGAGTTTTGGCCTGCCTTGTGACATCACCATGTGGTCAATTTGTTAATAGACCAATAACAAAGAGAGTGCCAAACCTCTTTGCCAATAACAGATCGTTTTCAGTTTCCCTCTCCACTCAGACCACTCCCTGACAGTCCTAGCAACATTTTTGCTTGATAAATTGCTCTTTGCTAAGAAGCTATTTTTGTTTCTTTTTGACCATTTTAATTGAAAACAATTCCAATAAGGTACTTAATTGTTACCTAGGAATGATCTGATATTGAGATAAAACCGCTGCATTGGACCTTTAAGACATAACATATTTGAATGGTAGTAGAGTAGAGCTGAATACTCATTCAGAGTGTTACCTTAGGTTGGCTTTTCATCTTGTGCCATCATACTAACATCATTTAACATGTCTAAACCCTGTCCTAAAGAGAAATAAGGGAGTGTGATGGTGATGCAGTTTGTGTAAGGCTTAGCTTTGTGGCTTTCATCTCAGCAGGAGCAGAGGCCGGGCGGCCCTGGTGTGAGTATAGTGCTACTGCCCCCTAGAGGGAAGTATGGGGAGGGATGGAGCGAAATACTGGAGCTCCGACTGCAACTTTAATATGCCCTATCAGGGAAAAGGGAATACCTAGTCAGTTGTACAGCTGATTGCCTTCAACTGAAATGTGTCTTCCGCATTTAACCCAACCCCTCTGAATCAGAGAGGTGCAGGGGACCGCCTTAATCGACATCCACATCTTCGGCGCCCGGGGAACAATGGGCTAACTGCCTTGCAGCTCAGGAATTCAATCAAGCAACCTTTTGCTTACTGGCCCCACGCTCTAACAAAGACTACTAGAGTAACTCCAGGTGTCTTTGTCATGACCGGAGTAACTGGCGCTTCTTCCACAAAGATAATGCAAGACAAATGAAGACACTCACTATCTTGCTTGCCCATCCACATCAAATGCACACACACACTGTTATTTCATGGTTGGATAACTGACTCCACTGTTGCCTCTGGTTCATGTGTATGCAACAAGTATCATAGATATTACTAATAATACAGAGGGTATAACAGTAGGCACACATTTTTTGCATGCTTTTTAAAACTCCCCTGAGTAATGGTGAGACCAATATCACATCAGTGTTTGTGCAGTTACATTTTAGAAAAACACACATTTATCTTTATACATTTTCTGAAGTGCTGGAGTCTGGATCACTCTCTGAGACTTTGTGTTCCTCGGGTGAAGAAGTTAGAGGAAATATCCTTTTAGCAGTGTCCTGTCTTACTAATAAACTGCCCCCAGCCACCTGTGGCACACACAAACACACACAGACAGAAATAGCAGCGGAGGTTTCTTTCAGTAAATCAAGGTCAGCAGATTGTCCATTTTGATGTTTGACTTTATCCTTTGTGTTTTTCTACAATTCTGTCCTCACACTATCTGGGTTTTCATTGGCAACGGATTTTCATGCGAATTTTCAAAAAATCTGCATAAAGAATATATGCGCTTTTTCGCAACAGTGGTGTTTCCACCAAACGTTCCTGTTGCGTTAAATAGCTAATCCGCCTGCTCCGGCCTTGGCACCTGCGCTCTAGCCAACAGCTCACAGATACTGTGCGGGCATGCTGTGCGGGTTGGCTAGTCTACACGATGAGATCATTATGGATAAGAGCAAGAATATTTGTATTTGTCAAAGGGCAGTCAACCGTCGATCATGCCACCAGAATAAGACCCTCGACATTTATTGTAAAGGAGCATCAACATCACCGTGCACTTTCACCACCCTGTGAAGTTCATCATGATTTATTTCCAACCAGGTAACCCGTGATACAAGTCAGTAATCCACGTCCATCCATGTCTGAGGACATCGGTAGATAACGTAGAAAGTGCTATTACCTTCACGTAGACTTCGGTTTTGCTGGGGCGTTGTGGACAGGGATTGCGAATGAGCGTTAGCATCTGCCTTTGATTCCAAAGGTTGCAAGTTTGAATCCAGCTAAAGAAAGTTGTTTTTAATATTTTTGTTTTAAGCCTATCCCAAACTTTAACAATTCGGAGTTAATGCCTGAACTTAACCCTAGCCTTAAACATTTCAGAATTAATACCTTAACTCAACGTTAAACACTTCGACATTTTGGCGTTTGAATAACATGGATGAATGTCTTATTCTGGTGTAAGACTGTGAGAGCTGGTAGCCCATTCATTTGTAGCCTAAAAAACGGCATGACTTCTCCAGTCATAGTGGGAGGACCACAGACAATATCATCTTATGACTCCAGGTTAACTTCAATATGATGGTTATTAGATCAATATTTGCGCTTAAAGGCGTTTTCACTGCCATTTCTCGCATAATTAATATTACAGACATAAAAAGATCCCACCATTATTGTCATGTCTCTTGTCACCAGTCCCTGGTCTCTCTGCCATCGTCAAGGACCCTGTGGCCTCCCACGTAGCAGTGATGGTCTGTATCTCGGCAGCGCGCCTAGCAACCGACTCTCGTAACTATGGATTATAACCTGTTGCTAAGGGAGACAGAGCTGGAGAATTGATTTTCAGGGATGAAATTCAAAAATAACTAAATAGATCAAATATGCTTGGAGACAGGATACACTTTAATTTATGAATGATATGTTTATTCATTCATACACTGTTATGCATCTGAAGTATATTTTTGTTCTCTAGTGCCATATCGTTGCAATAGCCTACTTCTTCCTTTGTCTGCTTGCCATTATATTCACTTCGTTTACTGCCGATGTTCTGGTATGTATTTTGGCAAGAACGACTTCCTTTCTCAACTCACATTTTTGATTTGATAAGAAAACATGATAATGTAACACAGATTCCCATTGCCAAGCTCCGTACTAAATAAAACGATGAATGTGTCTGCATTGTGTACATACTAGCAATAAATAATACACCAGACAAATGTCCATACGATTGGTCTTGATAGTGTGTTTATTTGTTATTGGTGAAGATCAACAGATCATTAAGCAGGTCTAATATGATGTTCATTGAATGTAGGAGGAGAATAATAATCAACGATAATCAAAGAACAAATCATTATCAAGCTGTTCTATAATTCAATTACAGGGATCCATGGGGCTTTTCATTCCTTTTCTTGACATGTATGCAGAGAAAACAACAACGTTTTACATCTGGTACTTCAGTCCTGGGTATGAGAGTGAACACCTACAAAAAAAAGTCTATACCCCTTTGTCATTCTGTATTTTCTAAATGAACCTGTTTGGTGGCACGGTAATTCAAATATACATTATAATCTTGCGTTAACCGTCATGTTTTATATGGTGTTTTTGTAGTATTACGTGTTCACAGAGGACTTTTTACAATACTCATTCAAATAAATATATGTAGTGTATATATAATAGTGTTTTATATAATGTTAAACATAATTCATTAAAAAACTAAATTGTACACTTTGTTTCAGTGAGAACAAGGAAATACAAGGCAACATTTTGATAATAAATGTAAATGCGTGGACACACTGTCTTTTCTCTCTCATCTTCTGTTCCCTCCATCCCCTCGCTCTCTGATGAATGCTTTTACATGGGCACACAAACTAGTCATTATATTACCCCACTATTTTCCATCCTCTGAGCTAAATTACAGCACAAACAGGCTGGCATCCTGTGGACCAGCCCGTGGATATGAAAGCCTTCTATCCCCCTGCTGTCACCTCACAAGCACATTAATGATAACCTGCCACTAGAGAGCCAGAGGAATGGGGCTGTAATGTCTTTGGAAAGTGCCGGTTGGTGATCAAACGGCGGTGGAGCACTCTGTTCCATGTCACTTTCTCCCCCAACGCTGCTACCAAACTGGATGTTAGTGGGCTGGGTTCTGGGTATAAGGGCTGGGATTGGAGACTTTGGTGGATTGGGGAGACAGCTGACAGACCAGAGGCCCTGGACTGGTCGTACCCCAGTGCTGTTATCCACATAGAACTGACAACACATGACCTGGCTGCTGGCTCCTATTGTGCTGGCTGGCCAGCAGGGCTGCTGCTACAACAGAATGGATTCACCAAAACTGGAATCTGGACTGTGGTATTAATGATGAGCAAATCTGCTCTTCTTTTTTGGGGTCAAACAAAGATGGGGATATTGAAATTCTTACACCTCTAACTACTGAGTCAAAGGATGGAGCTGAATTGAAGTTATAAAACACTGATCTGGTGTTTAAACATGTGTAATCAATGAAGAACATTTCTTCTCCATAATTAATAATTAAATTGTGTAGACAAAGTTGTATCTGCTTTGGAATATTTGCCACACCCCTGAGTAGTCAGTTCTGGTCTAACCTGCATCGACAATGGTTCAAATAAACCAAAGAAGTTACAACAAGCACAGAAATTGGAGTTCCAAGATGCAGTGTTGTCCACCAGCCTGTGTCATGTACAAGAAGAGCCTAGGGGAGAGCCTGGAAGACTGTCACAAAAGACTGGTAGACACAAGCAAACCCTGATACAGCAGCACCACCCTGTGGACTTTGAGGGAGCAACAGTTCATGTCACAGTTTGTATGAAAATTCAACAGAAAAAAGTATTGTCTCTATAAATGGACTTATCTGATTGTTGATTATGCTACAAACAAGATAATCTAATCCTTCCAATATGGTCTGACTGCGACCCGAGTCCTTCGGGCAAGACAAGGGAAAAAAACACCCAGGGAGCACCGCCCAGGGAGCACCGCCCAGGGAGCACCGCCCAGGGAGCACCGCCCAGGGAGCACCGCCCAGGGAAACCCCGCCCGCTCCTGGCTACACCCTTGTTCTAGCAGGTTAGGATATTTAACGTGGCTGGTTAGGAGAACTAACATAGCAAGTTAGGATAATTCACGTGGCAGATTAGGATAATGAATGTGGCAGGTTTGGAGAGCTATCGTTACAGGTTAGGAGAATGAGGAAATGGTTAGGGAAAGGGTTATGGTTAGCCAAGAGCCAATAGAAGGGGGGAGGGGGGGTTCCCTGGGACGCGGATCACAGTCAGACCAATCTCGACCCTTCTGAATTCAGGCCTCTACTGTAACTGTATTTCTGATTGCACCAGTAACTTCAAACAATTAATCTAACACTGGAAAATTGACATTTCAGTATCAAATCTACCCTCCATATGTTAAAAGGAACCAAGTTGAATTGACAAGAAATTGATGATAGACTATTTAAAATAGCTCATTTAGAATTTCTAATTTGATTGTCACTTATTTTGTAACCTCTTAAGACGATAGTCCCTGATTCTGGATAATCACTGACTATATGTTAACATGACATATTTGATTCATTTCCCACCTTTTTATAAGTCAAAACACAAGAAACTAGACAGACAGTAGAACCAAGAAAAAGTGCCCTTTTCACAGCGCATCTCTCCCATTGTTGATACACACTGTTTAAAAATGGCAAAAATGATGATTGAGACCGTAACAAATTTCACCTATTTTTGACTATCACAAATGTTTGGATAAAGTAATAAAGAAGGTGAAATATTTTGGGTAGACGTTCCTAAAACGGATTGTAACTATATATGGACATATTATATTATTAAGTATGAAAAGACTTCCCATGTCATGAATTCACTGTGATGTCATCATTTTTGTATATGTTTCATTATACTTTATTGTAACGTAGCCTTCTTTCTAGATTGATGAATACAGCCATAGAAAAACAGTACAAAACGTCTGTCAGCTCAATGGAAATGTCAAGTCATTTGATCCTGTACTTTTATGACTTAAACAGATCTCTATTTTGTCTTCAATGCAACATCATACTTTGTTTTTGAAGAATTCCTTGACAGTTATCCACCAGAGGGCAGTAAAGCCTTCTAAATCATCCCAGGCTGTGTGTGTGTTGAGCTGGGAGCTGTGTACAGCTGAAGTCCTCTCTCTTGGGAACAAAGGTAGTAGTTGGAGGTCCATCAGAGTGAAAAGGATATCCTGTGTAAATCCACTAAATCCAGAATGGGAACGGAAAGCCATGTCACTTTGATTCCACACCCTGGTAGCTGGATAGAACACTACAGATAGTAGGTCAACTGGGTATGCATGACAACCACTAGAACAACATATTAGAAAACGTGTGACCTATTGACACTAAATCAATCAACAGGTAAGAGTGTATTATGGAGAACGATGGATTTGGTTATTACACTGAACAAAAATATAAACGCAACATGTTTCATGAGCTGAAATAAAAGATCACTCAAAATGTCCATGCGCACAAAAAAGCTTATTTCTCTCAAATATTGAGCACAAATTTGTTTCAAATCATCCCTGTTATTGAGCATTTTCTCCTTTGCCAAGATAATCCATCCACCTGACAGGTGTTGTATATCAAGAACCTGATTAAACAGCATGATCATTACACAGGTGCAATGTGTGCTGGGTACAATAAAATGAACAAATCAAATCAAAGTTTATTTGTCACGTGCGACGAATACAACAGTGAAATGCTTACTTACAGGCTCTAACCAATAGTGCAAAAAGGTATTAGGTGAACAAAAGGCAAGTAAAGAAATAAAACAACAGTAAAAAGACAGGCTATATACAGTAGCGAGGCTATAAAAGTAGCGAGGCTACATACAGACACCGGTTAGTCATGCTGATTGAGGTAGTATGTACATGTAGATATGGTTAAAGTGACTATGTGTATATGATGAACAGAGAGTAGCAGTAGCGTAAAAGAGGGGTTGGCGGGTGGCGGGACACTGCAGATAGCCGGTTAGCCAATTTGCGGGAGCACTGGTTGATCGGCCCAATTGAGGTAGTATGTACATGAATGTATAGTTAAAGTGACTATGCATATATGACAAACAGAGAGTAGCAGCAACGTGAAAAGAGGGGTTGGGGGGCACACAATGCACATAGTCCGGGTAGCCATTTGATTACCTGCTCAGGAGTACTCCGGTACCACTTGCCATGTGGTAGTAGAGAGAACAGTCTATGACTGGGGTGGCTGGGGTCTTTGACCATTTTTAAGGCCTTCCTCTGACACCGCCTTGTGTAGAGGTCCTGGATGGCAGGCAGCTTAGCCCCAGTGATCTACTGGGCCGTACGGACTACCCTCTGTAGTGCCTTGCCGTCAAAGGCCAAGCAATTGCAGTACCAGGCAGTGATGCAACCTGTCAGGAAACCTATAAAATGTGCAGTTTAGTCACACAACACAATGCTTCAGGGTTTTGAGGACGTTTTGAGGAAGCGTGCAATTGGCATGCTGACTGCAGGAATGTCCACCAGAGATCCGTACACAATACCTGGAAGCTGAATATGTCCTCGTTCTTCCATGGCCTGCGTACTCACCAGACATGTCACCCATTGAGCATTTTTAGGATGCTCCGGATTTACGTGTACGACAGTGTGTTCCAGTTCCCGTGGGACAATATTCCACAGGCCACAATCAACAGCCTGATCAACTCTATGCGAAGGAGATGTGTCACGCTGTATGAGGCAAATGGTCACACCAGATACTGACTGGTTTTCTGATCCACTCCCCTACCTTTTTGTTAAGGTATCTGTGACCAACAGATGCACATCTGTATTCCAGTCATGTGAAATCCATAGATTAGAGCCTAATTTATGTATTTCAAATGACTGATTTCCTTGTATGAACTGCAACACAGTAAAATCTTAGATTGTTTGTTGCATGTTGCATTCATATTTTTATTCAGTGTCGAAAGTAACAATAGAATTGAATAGTTTATATACCTGGTTACGACCATGTCTATTGTATTCAACATAACTCCTATTGAAGAGCGAATCTACAGCAGGACCCACAACAACATAGCCACTCAACACATTCCAATTCCAGTCAGGTAGAGCCCATCAGTCAGCTGTGGACAATGAAAGCTGTGGCGAGTGAGTTGGTAAATATTTTGAGAGGAGACAGAAACACAATTAAAGAGGCAGTATGTAAATGTTGGATAAATGGAACGTGTTGTGAAGAGGGAGTCTCTTCTGAAGCAGCTAATTGATCAATTAGGTAAACAGAAAGTGCAGTGGGAGACTGAGGGGTGGGTGGGGAAATAGATAAGCCTCAGCAGTAATGACTCAGCTGTGGTTATGGAAGGCTGGAGATCTGGAGATCCTAATCGAGGACAATGGCTTTTGGGAACAGGAACACCTTGTGGAGAATCTGTGGAGAACCGTGCCAGGATGAGTATGGAGTAGAGTGTGTGTGTGTGTGTGGGTAATACACATAAGTGTATTTCCCTGTGCTCGTGTGTGTGTGTGTGTGTGTGTGTGTGTGTGTGTGTGTGTGTGTGTGTGTGTGTGTGTGTGTGTGTGTGTGTGTGTGTGTGTGTGTGTGTGTGTGTGTGTGTGTGTGTGTGTGTGTGTGTGTGTGTGTGTGTGTGTGTGTGTATAGAGGTTTGTCTCAAGACTGCATTGTGGAGTGGAGAGCCGTGGGACATGGGGCTGAACGAGACGGGCCCCAGTGCTGACAGCCCGGCGGACAGGTCTCCACCCTCATTCCCTCCGTCTTTCATTTGAATAATTAATGCTAATTACCTACTTACCGTGAGCAGAACTGTCAGCCCGCAGGCCCCAGCAGACAACGTCAAAACACACACACACCTCACAGATCAGCACACTCCCAATGGAAAGTTCAGCGCTGCTGTTGTCAACCTAAAGGGAATTTCTTTAACAAAAGCTAGCTGTCAGGTAACAGTGTAAGTTAATGATGGAGTAGACCCCTGCTTCACTAGAATAGCTGAGGATGGTATTTCTATTCTAGACTGAACTGAACTACAGTGTTTAGTGACATGAAGTCACAGCAAAGAAACTGGGGACAGAATTCAATCATAAAACATTGCATAACACAGAACAGAAATTACCCAGGGTTGTGATAAGAAGCAGTTGAGTTAATGCAGTTGGCACCTCCAATAATACATAATCAACCCGTGAGAAATCACATAGCAAAAAAAATCACGACAATTGAATTTTTCCTCTATCGAGTGTGCTATGTACACACTCTCTCTCTCTTGTACACACAGTATTTTTCCAGCTGCCTAATAAAGCACTGCAATGAGCACCTTTTCAGACCTCCCCCCCACACACACTGTTTTCTGCCACTCTGTTTCCGGGAGCTCAGAAGTTTTCATTTAAGGGTTCGTTACACAAAGAAATCCTCACTTGGCCAAACCTGCAATTCCACTGATGAGCTTCCTGGCTGGGTACCCAGCTACCCACTAACTGCTACCCAGGTGATTCTGGACAGCATTGAGTGTGTGGCATCCAGTCATCCAATCAGTAAGTAGAGCTGCTCGCCGTGCCGTGCACGATCCTCCAGCTCTAATACCCACAACAAAACCGCTGCAATTTGGGGCTCATTCTGCCCCGCTTGTCTGCCGTTCTCTATATGAAAGCTCCCGTTGGTATGCATGGGACTACTCCCTACTACCAATAATGTCAGACTAAAACCAATGGTTTGCCAGTTGAACAGCCCCTGGGTGGAAACAGGGTTCACCAAAGGAGGCAGAGTATTATTGCCAGACAGACAGGACTGCATTTTGGTAAGGTCCCTGCACTAAAAACACACGTGTGCACACACCAGCACACACACACACACACACACACACACACACACACACACACACACACACACACACACACACACACACACACACACACACACACACACACACACACACACACACACACACACACACACACACACCAGCACACACACACACACACTCAAGTTTGACAGATCCTTAGCAGCTGTGGCGGAGGACGCCCATGTGTGTGGGGATGAGGCTGTTGACAGGGACGTCCATTAGCCGCTGGATGACTCATGGACAGCCATGATGGCAGCAGTCTGTCCCTCCAGTCGTCATCACCAGTATAGAGGGTTGCTTCACTTCACCCTGCTAATGTGTTCTATTCTTTTTGACTGATTCCGCATCATCATTTCTCAGTTGAATCCTCATTAAGATGTCAAATCAGTGGTTAATGTATTTTAGCGTTTCCCCTCGTCCGCTAAACTGTTATTTATGACACTTATTAGACAGCGTAACCCAGCCATCAATTAATGTCCTACAGGCATTGCAGGCAATTGGGGCATAGCGACGTTGAATCAAATGTACTGGAACGTCCATTAATACTGCAATTCCCATACAAGTGCTGAGACAGAAATTAACACACGTACGTGGTGAACACTCTCTTTGTGTGTGTGTGTGTGTGTGTGTGTGTGTGTGTGTGTGTGTGTGTGTGTGTGTGTGTGTGTGTGTGTGTGTGTGTGTGTGTGTGTGTGTGTGTGTGTGTGTGTGTGTGTGTGTGTGTGTGTGTGTGTGTGTGCGTGTATCTTGCACACACGCAAACACACTGCATGCCAGTAAGACAAAAGTATATTTTTTCAGGCATAAAGCAAAAACAAGTAATAAGAGTAGGACTAGCCATATCTCATTTTGTGTCGACCATTATTCATTTACTGTGTGCTGCTGTCATTTGCAAATGTTTACTGTCAGTGTAGAGAGAGAGAGAGAGAGAGAGAGAGAGAGAGAGAGAGAGAGAGAGAGAGAGAGAGAGAGAGAGAGAGAGAGAGAGAGAGTGCGTGTGTGTCTGGGCCCATGGCCTGTAGAGCAGGAGCCTCTGTCAGGCCCATGAGTGAGTGATGAATGTGTGCAGGATGGGGAACCGGGTGCCCACTGCATCAACACTGCTCCGCGGCAGAATGTGTGTGCGTGTGTGTGCGTGCCTGAAAGCACAAGGAGATAATGCTTCTCTCTTTCTCATCTCCCTCATCCTCGCTCATCCTGACACCACCCATGCCCTCTTCGTCACACTCCTGCCTCTCATCACAAACCTAATCGTCTCGCCCCCTCGGCAAGTACGTGCTGCGCAAATTAAAGCGCCTCTTCCCCTTTTCTTTATTCATCTTTGTCCTCGTCCTCCTCCTCTTCTTCCTAGTTTTTTTTTTTACATATACAACTCTCAACAGACAGCAAGTGGCCATGACTGTCTCCATAATGTGTCTACTTGTCAACATTTAGCTGTTGAACTGACATTTTAAATGTATGTTTACAAATGGAAGATATTACTATGTAGATGTGAGGGTGTGTATTCATTGAAATGGGCCATAAAATACTGTAGAAGGAATGACAATGTCCTGGCCTGCCACAACTACACAGTGTGCTGATCATAACAGAAAACACTGAGCATATAGGATGCCATACAGAAAGGCTTGTACAACCACTTTTACATTAGCAGTCTTTGGTAATAAAAAAGACAACTAGTATTTGGATTTTTTCAAATGTTCACATTTAGAATAGTTTCCATTATTTATAGACAAAATAATATTTTTTTTCAGTTTGCTGATGCTATTTCATGTTACAGGCACACCATGCCATTTTATGAGAATACAATAAGACTCAAAGTGAAAGAGTGTGTCATAAATTTGCCATAAGCAAACAACTAGCAGTCCTCTCAGAAGGCTTTTCAATCAGCCAGAAGATTTGATTTAACGGTCATCAAAGAGCAAGAACAGACATACAGCTGAAATCGAAAGTTTACATACACTTAGGTTGAAATCATTAAAACTCGTTTTTCAGCCACAGACTACGGTTTGCAACTGAACATAGGGACAAAGATCATACTTCATGGAGAACTGTCCTCTGGTCTGATGAAACAAAAAATAGAACTGTTTGGCCATAATGACCATTGTTATTTTGGAGGGAAAAGGGGGAGGCTTGCAAGCCGAAGAACACCATCCCAACCGTGGAGCATGGGGGTGGCAGCATCATGTTGTGGGGGTGCTTTGCTGCAGGAGGGACTGGTGCCCTTCACAATATAGATGGCATCATGAGGTAGGAAAATTATGTGGATATATTGAAGCAACATCTCAAGACATCAGTCAAGAAGTAAAAGCTTGGTCGCAAATTGGTGTTCCAAATGGACAATGACCCCAAGCATACTTCCAAAGTTGTGGCAAAGTGGCTTAAGAACAGCAAAGTCAAGGTATTGGAGTGGCCATCACCAAAGTCCTGACCTCAATCCTATAGATAATTTGTGGGCAGAACTGAAAAAGCGTGTGCGAGCAAGGAGGCCTATAAACCTGACTCAGTTACACCAGCTCTGTCAGGAGGAATGGGCCAAAATTCACCCAACTTATTGTCGGAAGCTTGTGGAAGGCTACCCGAAACGTTTGAACCAAGTTAAACAATTTAAAGGCAATGCTACCAAATACTAAATGAGTGTATGTAAACGTCTGACCCACTGGGAATGTGATGAAAGAAATTAAATCTGAAATAAATAATTCTCTCTACTATTATTCTGACATTTCACATTCTTAAAAATAAAGTGGTGAACCTAACTGACCTATGACAGGGAATTTTTACTAGGATTAAATGTCTGGAATTGTGAAAAACTGAGTTTAAATGTAGTTGGCTAAGGTGTAAACTTGTAAACGATGTAAACTTCCGACTCCAACTGTATATATTCAGTACATGAAAGAGAAACTTCCAGTTGGTAGGCTGTAATAGCGTGAAGAGTGATCCAGCCTGCCTTTAGACTGGAGAGATAGAGAACCAGCCTGCCTTTAGACTGGAGAGAGAGAGATCCAGCCTGCCTTTAGACTGGAGAGAGAGAGAACCAGCCTGCCTTTGGACTGGAGAGAGAGAGAGATCCAGCCTGCCTTTAGACTGGAGAGATAGAGAACCAGCCTGCCTTTAGACTGGAGAGAGAGAGATCCAGCCTGCCTTTAGACTGGAGAGAGAGAGAACCAGCCTGCCTTTAGACTGGAGAGAGAGAGAACCAGCCTGCCTTTAGACTGGAGAGAGAGAGATCCAGCCTGCCTTTAGACTGGAGAGAGAGAGAACCAGCCTGCCTTTGGACTGGAGAGAGAGAGAACCAGCCTGCCTTTAGACTGGAGAGAGAGAGATCCAGCCTGCCTTTAGACTGGAGAGAGAGAGAACCAGCCTGCCTTTAGACTGGAGAGAGAGAGAACCAGCCTGCCTTTGGACTGGAGAGATAGAGAACCAGCCTGCCTTTAGACTGGAGAGAGAGAGAACCAGCCTGCCTTTAGACTGGAGAGAGAGAGAACCAGCCTGCCTTTGGACTGGAGAGATAGAGAACCAGCCTGCCTTTAGACTGGAGAGAGAGAGAGAGAGAGAGAGAGAGAGAGAGAGAGAGAGAGAGAGAGAGAGAGAGAGAGAGAGAGAGAGAGAGAGAGAAATAAAGAAAAAAACAGAGGTATAATCTATAACTGTAAGGTTGGTAATGTGAAAGGTGGGGGTACAGCAGTCTGTTCACTGTGATAAGATGGGGAACTTCCCTCAGGACTTAAACATCTCTGACCCAACAACAACAAAGGCAACAAATAGCTTTTTACTCCATCCATCTTTCTGTGCTCTGTCCTTCCCTTCCACGCTCTCTCTCTCTCTTTGTCTTGTCCTTTATTCTTTCCTAAATGCAGGTCCACACACAGCATCGCTGCCATGTAATCGGTTTCATCAGTGTTTCTATTAGCCAAAGAAGAATACATGGTAATTAAAAAGAGAGCGGCCAAGCGTAGCAGAGAGAGGTTTTACTGAGGCGCTCGTGTGGAAAAAGATAGAGAACGAGAGAGAGAGAGAGAGAGAGAGAGAGAGAGAGAGAAGGGGGAAGTGGGGAGAGAGTGAGCGAGAGAGAGAGAGAGAGAGAGAGAGAGAGAGAGAGAGAGAGAGAGAGAGAGAGAGAGAGATAGAGAGAAGGGGGGAAGTGGGGAGAGAGTGAGCGAGAGAGAGAGAGAGAGAGAGAGAGAGAGAGAGAGAGAGAGAGACAGTGAAAGGGGGTCTTGAAGGAAGTCAGGAAATAAAGGGAAGAGCGTGAGGGTCACAGTGGTTTGGTCCTGCTCTCCAGTGTTCCGAGACAGAACGCTCAGTGAATAGAAATTAGACTAAATGTCCTGTTTATGTGGTCAGTCACACAGCGCCACAATAAGGCCACATTTAATCATGACCAGACCCCAGTGTCCACTCCGTTTATTTAACTAGGCAAGTCAGTTAAGAACAAATTCTTATTTACAACGACAGCCTACCCCGGCCAAACCCGGATGACGCTGGGCCAATTGTGCGCCGCCCTATGGGACTCCCAATCACGGCCGGATGTGATACAGCCTGGAATCAAACCAGGGACTGTAGTGATGCCTCTTCCACTGAGATGCAGTGCCTTAGACCGCTGCATGTACTGTGGTGATTTTTCAGAATGGGTACCTCAACACTGCTGGACCACGGCTATTGTTTCCCTGGACATGTCATGTGTTATAGAATCAGAAGGGCGACATCAGAGATGTGGAACTCTTGAATAATGCTCCCCCACCACCCCCATTCCCAGCACCTTGGGACTGATTTGCATGATAGTTCCCATTCAATGCATTATAAAGTCTTTCGATGTATAAGCAGGGTTCACATTTCAGTCATGGTGTGATCCCCTATAATACGACTGGGCACTACTAACGACGTTACCATGTGCACCCTCATAAGTGTTCAAAAATATCATTGTTGGTCCAGTCCATCATTTTTTATAACATACTCAGAAATCTATATTTATTTCAAACCCTTTCACAAGTGCCACCACCATAACACATTGGTGCTAAATCTGAGGGCAGCTCGATGAATCATCTATTTTCTGTTTATCTCCTCTCTACACAATGTTCATTTAATTCAGCTGTAGTTGCAGTAGTCAGTGGACCAGAGACTGAACTCCAATATATTTCCCGAAACACGCCGGCCGTACGTTCCGCTGCCAAGCTGTGCTAACATTCATTTCCTGCTGAAACATCCACTGGCCTGCGAGAGCAAGTTTGCCCTGAGCCGAAATATCAATTATACTGTTCTCTCCCTAGCGGACAGAGTGTCTTTAATCTTCACACAACCAATCAAAATGTCTTCTGACTGGGTGGGAGAAATGTGGGGCTGAAGTAATGGGAGGGGAAGGAGAGTTTCAGCCACACAGTTAATATTGACACAGGGGGGTTGTGGATTGGTCTCCTGCTGCTGGAATGGGCTCGCTCTCTTTCTCTCTCTTTCTGCTCCCCCCTACTATTGCTCCGACCGTGGCATGGTAGCTGGCTGGCTGGCTGGCTGGCTGGCTGGCTGGCTGGCTGGCTGGTCGGCTGGCTGGTCGGCTGGCTGGCTGGCTGGTCGGCTTGCTGGCTGGTCGGCTGGCTGGCTGGCTGGCTGGCATGTGAAGAGGCTGTAATTTTCCGCCACAGTTCCCCTGCTGTTTGCTGCCTTTTTCTTGGTCGGGCGCAGAGACAGAGACAGAGACAGAGACAGAGACAGAGACAGAGACAGAGACAGAGGGGACATAGACAGAGACATAGACATAGACAGAGACAGAGACAGAGACAGAGACAGAGACAGAGACAGAGACAGAGACAGAGGGGACATAGACAGAGACAGAGACAGAGACAGAGACAGAGACAGAGATAGAGACAGAGACAGAGACAGAGACAGAGACAGAGACAGAGATAGAGACAGAGGGGACATAGACATAGACAGAGACAGAGACAGAGACAGAGACAGAGACAGAGACAGAGATAGAGATAGAGACAGAGACAGAGACAGAGATAGAGACAGAGACAGAGACAGAGACAGAGATAGAGACAGAGACAGAGACAGAGACAGAGACAGAGACAGAGACAGAGACAGAGACAGAGACAGAGATAGAGACAGAGATAGAGACAGAGACAGAGACAGAGACAGAGACAGAGATAGAGACAGAGACAGAGATAGAGATAGAGACAGAGGGGACATAGACATAGACAGAGACAGAGACAGAGACAGAGACAGAGACAGAGATAGAGACAGAGACAGAGGGGACATAGACATAGACATAGACAGAGACAGAGACAGAGACAGAGACAGAGATAGAGACAGAGGGGACATAGACATAGACAGAGACAGAGACAGAGACAGAGACAGAGACAGAGACAGAGACAGAGATAGAGATAGAGACAGAGATAGAGACAGAGATAGAGACAGAGACAGAGACAGAGATAGAGACAGAGACAGAGATAGAGACAGAGACAGAGATAGAGACAGAGACAGAGACAGAGACAGAGACAGAGACAGAGATAGAGATAGAGACAGAGACAGAGATAGAGACAGAGACAGAGGGGACATAGACAGAGACATAGACATAGACATAGACATAGACATAGACAGAGACAGAGACAGAGATAGAGACAGAGACAGAGATAGAGACAGAGACAGAGATAGAGATAGAGACATAGATGGAGAGATAGCGTTGAACAAGGCAAAGGCCCCGCCAGCACTCCTGCCTTCCCGCGATTATTAATGCAGCAGCAGCCACCGTGGCTGCCAGGTTAAACCAGCAATCAGCACTCTCTAAATAACATCATTCACAGCCTCTTTAAAAGGGAGGCACTCAGACAGACACAGTCCCAGAGCTCCACACACAGTATATGTACCGGGAATGGAGGTACAGGGAGTAGCGCACATCAGAGACCTGTTCTAACTACTGACCCTGCTCAATATGCATCTCACTAACTCAAAACACCTCAATATGGATCTTTCAACCACTAGATCAGAGTCCCGGTCTTCTCACTGACCTGTTGACATGGTGTTAGGAGAGGCCCCCCACTCCTCCCCTCATACACACTACCTATCATCACAACAGGACACCTCTCGCAACCTTTCTCATGCAGATATTGATCTTAGAATACCCAAGAACACCTTCATTTCATTATCGACTCCAATACTATTATAAAAAACCCTCCACATACACAAGGTCTCATGTATGCACACACACCTGATTTTGCCCACTCTCTAAAACCAACTGAAACCTATTGGGAATGTGTATTTCAGTGGTAAGATTGAAAATCAATGAAAAGGAGCTTGGAGTGTAAACAGATTATTAACTCTGTGTATTGGGGCAAGATCACTGCATACATACCTCTGTGATTCCCAATAGATGACCTGGAGCACAATAGATTTTCGTGCACTTGCTTCGCAGAAATCCTATCGTAATTTCAACCTGATCAATGATTTGCTCAAGCTGATCATGCTCTCAACCGACAGCCTTTGTGTTTGATGTACTGTTCACAATAAACAAAGAGGGACAGAGATGGCGAGAGAAAAAGAGAAATTGAGAGAAGAGATAGTGGCAGAGAGAGAAAGGGGAAGAGTGAAAAGACAAGAAGGGTGATTGCTTTCAGCTTTCAGGGTGAGAGTGTGTTTTCCTGGTTGGAGGGGGAGAGAATAGTTTCTTTAGATCGGAGGAAGAGGCCCTGCTCTGGCACTGATAAAGTGACTGAAGCCCACTACTGCCACAGTTTGACAATTCCAGCCGCAATCTTCTACTCTCTTTTCTTCTCTGTCCTCCTCTCTCTGCCAGACCCTGCTCTTTGCAGGCATAATAATGGTTGTCTCGGCACCCTTCCTGCCTGCTCCACACACTCCCCTGTGGTGCCAGGGCTCCACAATAGAAGTACATTTGAGGGGTACTTTCATTGTGGTGTAGCCCTGACAGCCTCTCATTAGACCAGGATAGAATTAAAAGGGCTCCTCATTCTTCTTCATTTTCCTCCTCTCCCCTCATTCTAATTTCCTCCTCATCTTCCTCCACCTTCTACTCCTCCTCCCTGCTCAGGTCTGACACAAGGAGGTGTCCCTGGAGTATGTATGGCAGAACCACTCTCCGATCGGCACCAGTCCATTATCACGGAGATCACGGAAATGCCTTCAAAATGTCCTCAGTACGTAGACCAGAAGCTCACACTGCATGTGCCGAGTTTCATTTCATGTCAATATGTTCTGTTGGTTGTAAGAAAGCGGGCCAGGGCATAGTTGATATTGAATAGGCATGTTATGCATGATGTGGCTCCTGGACTACTGCTCCCTATCAAGGCTTTGACAGATTAGAATGTGTGTGTACAGTATATGGATTCAAGGCAAATAATGAGAAATTACTTTTAAATTGTAGCTTAGCCCGTTGACAAAAAAAAAGGCCCTGTCAATGTTGCTGGGTGGTGCAGAGAGAAAAGCGAGAGATTCAGGGATGACTTTGTTTGGGTTTATTGCTTATTACCATCATAATCATCTGTCCTCTTCCACTCTGCAGTCTGGGCACACGTCTCCGCCTGCCTCGTCTCTGTGTTAGACGGTGATTGCCTTGTATTTAAGGATGCTTCTGCGAGGCTCTGTTCCGACAAATGCTTTTCCAATACCACTCACAGCAGAGCACACCTCATTTAAATCTGTGAAAGGGATTTTGATTCCATCAGCAGAATGCTTTGAGGCGAGAGAAGGTGCAGGCCATTCAATAATGCGTCAGGGATGAGAAAAAGCACAAGAATATTCTTTCTCACCTACTATATACATACAGTATGCTGAAAGAGTTGCCTCTCTCCTCAGACAGTGTTGTTCATTTAATCCTTCTTTTATTCTTAACACAGACCCTCATTTAGCTTTACGGCTTCACGGCAGCATGAGGAAGTGTAAGCCATGTGCCGAGCAGCTTTCAAACACACTGTGAAACAAAAACATTGGACTGATCATAAGCTTTGATCTGAGAGTTATAGCAGAGACTCACTGTAGGATCTGTGTGTAGACTGTCATGTAACGTATGAAGTCTGCGGTTTATATTTTGTGGCTGTGGCTGTGTGCGTGTGTGTGTGTGTGTGTGTGTGTGTGTGTGTGTGTGTGTGTGTGTGTGTGTGTGTAGCTACGTGTTTCTGTTGTGGACCAACTGCTGATATCTTCACTGTTGCAGCTTGTTGACCTTCAACACTTATCAGTGCATATCTTTTGTCTTAGCAATTGCCAGCTTTTCAGTCCGAGAGGGATTGGATAATGCATCCAAATTAAAATCTTGTGTAAATCCCCACGCTTGATTGCTTGAGAGCCGCTGAGAGTTGTTCCAACCTTAATGCTGAAGGACTTCCTGTATCCCAAAGTCATTTTCTTTTTCATTCGTTTGTGAACAATTCTTGTTTTCTGCCCAGGGACATCTAGCTTAACAATGAAATGAATTCCCCATCCTCTCAGTTGTGCTGCTATTTATAATAGTAAAATAATATTGTCTGTATACACACTGAGTATACAAAACATTAAGAACAGCTGCTCTTTCCATGACATACAGTAGACTGACCAGGTGAATCCAGGTGGAAGCTATGATCCCTTATCAATGTCACTTGTTAAATCCACTTCAATCATTGTAGATGAAAGGGAGGAGAGGTTAAAGAAGGAAGTTTAAGCCTTGAGACAATTGAGACATGGATTGTGTATGTGTGCCATTCAGAGGGTGAATGGGCAAGACAAAATATGTAAGTGCCTTTGAACGCGGTATGCTAGTAGGTGCCAAATGCAACATTGCTGGGCTTGTCACGCTCAACAGTTTCCTGTGTGTATCAATAATAGTCAACATGGACCAGCATCCCTGTGGAATGCTTTCGAAACCTTGTAGAGTCCATGCCCCAATGAATTGAGGTTGTTCTGAGGGCAAAAAGGAGGCTCCAACTCAATATTAGGAAGGTGTTCTTGATGTTTTGTACAATCAGTGTATCTCAGTTGAGGTAGAACTCGTACATTTGGTTAAACTCTCAAATGGGTGAACACTTCATTGTTTACCTATATGGAAACAAGGGTCTAATGCTGTAATCATCCTCATAGTATTTGAGGCTAGTGATGTTTTTGGCTGAGGCAGTTTGCTAAACACCAAACCAGTGATGGCGGGGGTGCAAAGGCTACAATGAAATCAAGAGTTGACTCCAGCAGCTGAGAGGGGTACAGGACAAGTGTCACGGGACGCCATACCGCAGAACTAACAATACTAATGGCACTTCTTTTACATTATGATAATTGCAACACAAAATTGCCACCTAATTTTTCCCTGTTTCTAATTATTGAGCTCTCCAATGCTAGCAGGCACTGAGAGCAGCAGAACATTGGCAGCCAATTCAACTCCTGCAATTATGGTTCCATTGTAACGTGCTGCGGCTTTACAGAGGATTTGTGGGGCAGAGAATGATTGCTCTCCGATGCAATTAAAAACGGGACAAATCTGGTCTGGCCCTGTAAACGTGTCTGCACACGACGGGTCTTTTGAAGCTTACCGCAGTTACACTCTGTAGTCTTTCTAGGGGTTGTGAAACATGTCCCAGAATATTTGGAAGAGGTCACACTGACAGACTCACCAAAGAACCTACTGAAGCAAATCCATTTTAGGATACACACTTGGAACACAGTCGACACGCACGCACACACACCGTTTTCCATCCACAGACACACATTTGCATTTAGAGTTTCCAGAGTGTGGCATGCTGGGTAGGATTAGCCACCCTCCTCTCCTCTGCAGTGCGTAGCGTGTCGGAGGAAGCAGTGACCCGGTGCGAATGTGCTCGGTAGGAAGTGGCAAAGCACCGGACTCGGGCACATCTGGCCGTGGCCATCTGGAAACAGTGGCAGGAGAGTGTTTATGACTGAGGCAGCCCTCTGGGGAGATTAACGACACCCACAACCTGGGCCGCTACCTTGTCCTGTGCTGCTGCTGTAGACCAGCCATCAAAAGGATAACAACAAACAAGTCATTTTAATGGGAGATTATCTGTAGGGCTCTAATCAGTATCTCTGATGGTGCTTAGTGTTGTGTTAGGACATGCTGTTCTCTGTGACACTACTGCTCTTCATCTGGTTTTAGTTGTGTTGTTGTTGTTTTTTAGCACCGGTACGTCTCTAAATGGAACTCCTGGTATTATCTCGTAGTCGCTAGGAGCCATTCATTAGCTATTAACATTTGTTATACATGGCATGTTCATTTCCCTTAATTTAATTGATCAAACATTTCCAATAAAATCCATTAGTTGTAGCCTGGGGCTGGAGAGAACAGCATGTGTTTGTGCCTGTGTGTGTTTGCCATTAACAGGTAGACTCTGCCAATTACAGTTAGAGTCCGTGGAGTTAATCAAACACAGTACACAAACGTACCTCAGAGCAGAGAAAAACAGCTCTCAACTCTTCACTCATCTCTTTAAATGTCACATTCAAAATGTCATGGATTAGGAAATGTTTTCTGGGATGACATGCTTGTTAAGAAATAATCAACAATGGCTTCAGAGAATGCATTTATGGAGGAGAAAAAAAAGAGTTTCCTCATAGCTCCACAGAGATGGTACACTACATGGCCAAAAGTATGTGGACACCTACTCGTCAAACATCTCATTCCAAAATCATGGGCATTAACATTGACTTGGTCTCCTCTTTGCTGATATAAACAGCCTCCACTCTTTTGGGAAAGCTTTCCACTAGATGTTGGCACATTGCTGAGGGGACTGGCTTCCATTCAACCACAAGAGCATTAGTGAGGTCGGTCACTGATGTTGGGCGATCAGACCTATATAGTGGCTTGCAAAAGTATTCACCCCCCCTTAGCATTTTTCCTATTTTGTTGCCTTACAACCTGGAATTAAAATATATTTTGGGGGGTTGTATCATTTGATTTACACAACATGCCTACCACTTTGAAGATGCAAAATATTTTTTCTTGTGAAACAAACAAGAAAATAAGACAAAAAAAAACAGAAAACTTGAGCGTGCATAACTATTCACCCCCCCCTAAAGTCAATACTTTGTAGAGACATATTTTGAAGCAATTACAGCTGCAAGTCTCTTGGGGTATATCTCTATAAGCTTGGCACATCTAGCCACTGGATTGGATTGAGGTCTGGGCTTTGACTAAGCCATTCCAAGACATTTAAATGTTTCCCCTTAAACCACTCAAGTGTTGCTTTAGCAGTATGCTCAGGGTCATTGTCCTGTTGGAAGGTGAACCTCTGTCCCAGTCTCAAATCTCTGGAAGACTGAAACAGGTTTCCCTCAATAATTTCCCGGTATTTAGCATCATCCATCATTCCTTCAATTCTGACCAGTTTCCCAGTCTCTGCCAATTAAAAACATCCCCACAGCATGATGCTGCCATCACCATGCTTCATTGTGGGGATGGGCTTCTCGGGGTGATGTGAGGTGTTGGGTTTGCACCAGACATAGCATTTTCCTTGATGGCCAAATAGTTCAATTTTAGTCTTGTCTGACCAGAGTACCTTCTTCCATATGTTTGGGGAGTCTCCCACATGCCTTTTGGCAAACACCAAACATGTTTGCTTATTTTTTTCTGTCCACTCTTCCGTAAAGCCCAGCTCTGTGGAGTGTACGGCTTAAAGTGGTCGTATGGACAGATACTCCAATCTCCGTGGTGGAGCTTTGCAGCTCCTTCAGGGTTATCTTTGGTCTCTTTTTTAATCTCTGATTAATCTCCTCCTTGCCTGGCCCGTGAGTTTTGGTGGGCGGCCCTCTCCTGGCAGGTTTGTTGTGGTGCCATATTCGTTCCTTTTTAAAATAATTTAATGGTGCTCCGTGGGATGTTCAAATTTTCGGATATTTTTTTATAACCCAACCCTGATCTGTACTTCTCCACAACTTTGTCTCTGACCTGTTTGGCACGCTCATTGGTTTTCATAATGCCACTTGCTTGGTGGTGCCCCTTGCATAGTAGTGTTGCAGACTCTGGGACCTTTCAGAACAGGTGAATATATACTGAGATCATGTGACAGATCATGTGACACTTAACCTGTTAAAGATAGGGCTGACTACTGCCCCCTTTGGAGGAATTGCGTGCCCATAGTAAACGGGAAAAAAATCTGTCCAAAATTGCTAATATATGCATATAATAATTATAATTGAATAGAAAACACTCGAAAGCTTCTAAAACCGTTCAAATTATGTCTCTATGTAAAGCAGAACTCTCAGGGCAGCCATAACAGGTGAATATATACTGAGATCATGTGACAGATCATGTGACACATGACATAAAGTCCACCCGTGTGCAATCTAACTAATTATGTGACTTCTGAAGGTAATTTGTTGCACCAGATCGTGTTTAGGGGCTTCATTTCAAAGTGGGTGAATACATATGCACGCACCATTTTTTATTTTTTTAAACCTGTCATTTTTTTCATTTCCCTAGACCAATTCGGACTATTTTGTATGTCCATTACATTAAATCCAAATAAAACTCCATTTAAATTACAGGTTGTAATGCAAAAAAATAGGAAAAACACTCTTGGGGATGAATACTTTTGCAAGGCACTATATATGTATATTATTTATTTATTTATTCGGGCATGTAGCGTTCTCTTGGCAGCCGCCAAACACCAGATTCGCTAGATGGTGAAGTGTGAGTCATCACTCCAGAGAACGCATTTCCACTGCTCCAGAGTCCAATGGCCGGCAAGCTTTACACCACTCTAGCTGACTCTTGGCATTGTGCATGCTGATCTTAGGCTTGATTGCGGCTGATCAGCCATGGAAACCCATTTCATTAACCTCCTGGCGAACAGTTGCTGTGCTGATGTTGCTTCCAGAGGCAGTTTGTACTCAGTAGTGAGTGTTGCAACCGAGAACAGACCATTTTTACCTGCTTCGGTACTTGTGTGGACTACCACTTTGTGGCTGAGCTGGTGTTGATAGTTTCCACTTCACAATAACAGCACTTACAGTTGCAGGGGCAGCTGTAGAACGGCAGAAATTTGACAAACTGACTTGTTGGAAAGGTGGCATCCTATGACAGTGCCACGCTGAAAGTTACTGAGCTCTTCAGTACGGGCCTTTCTACTGCCAATGTTTGTCTTTGGAGATTGCATGGCTGGGTGCTCGATTTTAAACACCTGTCAGGAACGGGATTGGCTGAAATAGCTAAATCAACTAATTTGAAGGGGTGTTTTGGCCATGTAGTGTATAACAGAGGACTTTCAAAGTCCATTTTCATAAATCAAGAGTTTCCCCGTCTGTTTTTCTGTGCTATGGTGTTTGTTTACTTTCTCGCCTTCCTTTGTTCTATGTACTGAAACTTTCTTAATCCTTGCCTACACCCTCTTGGTGGCACTAGATTACCTTCCCTCTGTCAATTCTCTCTCTCTCTCTCTCTCTCTGAAAGTTTCCTGCCATCATGTGAGGCTCACATCTGCATTGCAGTGCCGAGGAGAAAGCAGTGTCTGCATGAGAGGAGTCGTTGTGCATGTAGAGAGAGAGAGGAAGAGGGAGAGAAGAGGAGAGATGGCCGGGAAGCCACATCATGGAGTCATGGGTGACACCTTGGTATTATTGCCATTTGACACACACTAACACATAGACCAATCAATCTCATCCTGAAGTGATGACAATACTGAGAGGGTCATGTACCACTCCACCCCCACCTCCCTCAAAGTCTCTTATTAATGGCATCAGCATTTTTCCTGGTCTCTCTCTATTTCCCTCCTGATGGCGGGACCCTGCTTCATTGTGTTCTGCCATGTTCCTGTAATTGCTGAAACGGCCTGCCTTATGCTGAGCATGCACGTGTGTGTGTGTGTGTGTGTGTGTGTGTGTGTGTGTGTGTGTGTGTGTGTGTGTGTGTGTGTGTGTGTGTGTGTGTGTGTGTGTGTGTGTGTGTGTGTGTGTGTGTGTGTGTGTGTGTGTGTGTGTGTGTGGAGAGAACAACTCTGTGCCCCACCGGGGCCGGCTGGGAGTTTGTGGGGCAGAACGTCAGCAGAGCCGCGGGCGAGCTCCACACTGAGGGAAATGACAGCCTCCAGGCCAGCATTGGTTGATGACCGTGAAACTCTTGCGGTTAACGTAAAGCGAGCGAGAGGCTGCCACAGCGAGAACTGTGAGGCTGTGTGCAGTTCTGCCAGCAACACAAGCCCCTTTCCAACTGCTCTGCAGTACAGAAACAAAACAACAGAGTCCGTGTTACAATTCCTAACACCAGCAGCTATGCCATCCAAGGTAAGCAGAGAGGAGCTAGACAGAACGACTGCTATTTATCACAGTCTTTAAGAATACATTGTTTTTGTGCGTGAATAAATGCTGGTATACATGCAGGAGAGAAGGAGAAACTATAGGTGGAGTAAAGAGAACAGTATTTGGGAGAGATAGAGTGCCTGCCTGCAGTCAGAGCAGAGGTGTCAGGAGAACAGATAAAGGTGTGAGTGTTTGGAGAGGTGTGGGAGCAGAGGGCAGCCGTGGAGGAGGTGTGAGAGGGTGAGTGACCAAGTGTGAGCTGCTACTGCTCTCTCTGTCATTAAACACCACCACCGTTCTAAAAGCTCCCCTCTCTCGAAAAGGTACAAGTCTGATGGAAATGTACCATGTGTTCATGTAGTTATTTACAAAATAGAGGATAGAGCATTATTTTTCAAATGCACAGTGAAATGTGCTAAAAACAGGTTGTGAAGTGGGAGTGATTACTGGCAGCTTTTTATCATGTAGTTTAACCTCTGTGCACTTAAATCAGCCCTTTTCTCTCTACCTCTCTCTCTCTCTCTCTCTCTCTCTCTCTCTCTCTCTCTCTCTCTCACTCACTCTCTCTTCGTTTATTATGCAGTAACATCACCAGATCTCCTTAGGCAGCTGTGCATCTCCTTATGACTGATGAGGGTAATTTCTCCCAAACAGCAGAATGATCACTTTGGTTTGGTCCCCCAACTCCCTCCTCCTTCTTTATATCCGAGTAGAAAGAAGACAGAGACGTTTGCTGCTATGTCTCCAGCAGTGGGTAGAATAGGTTCAGATGATGAATAGCTCTCCAGTCCCATGCATTTGAGATACGCACACATTGGCTATAATAAAGTGGTTGGTGAGAAAATAAACAGAATTGTGCACAAACAAAAGAAATTGGCAAATGTGTTCTCAGTTGTCATTGGTGAAGAAATGTTGCTTCTCAATCATAGAAACGTGGACTCGAATACAACATTTAATACGGATTTAAATAACACCATGGCATGTGAAAACAGCAAACCTCCTTATTTTCTTTGATTTTCCTTTGGGGATCCAAAATAATACCCACGCCAATGTGAATTACCTTCATGGACTAGTCCCAGATATAGCATGGTTCTTATTCCTAGTGTGTGCCCTCAGAGGAGTGATTGGAGAACATTTAGGAGTTCTGTGCCTCTCTCCTAGCCTCATAGGTTCAGCCTCAGTGGGCTGTCTTTACCAATTTTCCCATCTGTCAGTCACAGGCCAAAACAAATCCACCTGTCTTCCAGGAGGCTGGGCTCAGAGACGCTGCAGCTGTCTGGGCCGGGACCGGAGAGTGTGACAGCGCCCTCCTCTGGTGATGGAGAGTCCATTAGTCTGCTTATTAGCCCACCTGTCACCACTACGACACCATCTCACCTGGAGGTGCCTCCAGCACACTAATGTGCAGATCTACCCTTGCCCCATCACAACAATACTTTGGTAATAGAAGTAATGGCTCTATGCTTCTGTGATCCACACGTCCTTGATCATCATGAGGTTGTTTCCAACCTGGTAACAACATAACAACTCATCCATGAGAGACATGCACCTCAGTGGACTCATGATTGCTTGAACAATGAAGCCATTAACACCACATTATGTAAATAATAATGGACAAAAACATCTAATAGGATAAAGGCTTAAGTACAGTGCAATATAATGCCGCTGACTTTAACTGGCTCTTTGAATGATGTTTTCAATTATAACCTTGCTAATGTAATTCATTGTTTCACAGCCGAAAATACATTTTTAAAGCTTCACTGAGTCTCCATTTCAGAAATCAGGTTTAATCAGTCATGTACATTGAACACATGCACTGGAACGTCCTCTAAAGAGATTGACAAAGTTGCCCGGGATCTGTGCTCGCTACGGCTCTTAAAAGGGACATAACCCCCCTCCCCTCCATGGCAGGTTTCTATTGTGGAGGGAAAGTGTTCGTCTGATATTTGAAAGGCCTGTGCCTTTAAGAGGGCTGTCCCCCTTTTCCTAATGCCCCCCCCAACCACACAGAGTAGACACTCCTCCTGCGAGCATTTGTGAGGCAGCTCCTGTCCCTTACGTCTCTTTGTGGGGAAACAGAGGGCACACTTTCTAGAGCATAACTGGAGACAGAGACACAGAGTTCCAGGCAGGACGCCCAGGGTTCCAGCCTACAGCCACCCCTGGCACAGCCCTGAGGGGGACAGCTCCCACAGAGCACCTTGGCCAAGAGGTCCACGAAAGGAGAAGAGATGCTAATCAACTGGACCGTCCCAGAAAGTGAGATGACATGAATGATATGAATCCAACTGATAAATGCTGGATCTGAACCCTAAGTGAGAGGCGTATTGAGTGTGTTTTCTAAAGTAAACGTTTTCTCTTGAAAAGTTAGACTGAAGCATCGAAGTCTCCAGGTTACAAGGATAAAAGCTCATCGAGAGAAAACAAGAGAAAGGACACTTCAGCTTAGAATTTATGCATTTTCAAGTATTTTTTATTTTTTTACATCTTGAATTGCCCCATTGGATTCTCAATTCACCACCCAGCGTTTATCTTATTTTTTCAGCTGTCTGTAAAGCAGCATGAAAAGACTCCATTGAAAGCACTTTCTGCGAGCCGGATAATATTCCTGTCTGAAGCCTTGTAACTTTCGCAGACGTCTACAGAAAAAACCTCTAACAAGAATAAGAAAACAATGCTGTGCTGGATCCCATATGAGTAAGGGTCTCTGACTGGACTTTTATGATTGGAGAAGATACAGGAACGGAGAGATGTATTCCGGCTGTGGAGTTGGAGTGGCCAGCATTCAAAGACAGTATCAGGTCAGGGAGTCTGTCAGACCATACACCGGACCTGGAGAGAATACACAGGTCCCAATGGAAACCGGTGTGATCCCAGCTAGGTGCCCAATATATCAGGTTCAGCCTTACAGTGGGCAGCCCTCCTGCACTGTCAACAGTGTTTCCAACACACAGCCCACCCCAGTGCCTACACCTCTACCTCCACCTCCCGCCGCACTCAAACCGGGCCAGGGTGGGTTCAAGAAGGTGTGTCGCACAGAGGAGGACTGCCCGTGCCCCTTCCCAGGATTGGCCTCAGGAGTGCTGGAGATGCGTGTCAAGGAGGGCAGTAAGATCCGTAACCTCATGGGTTTTGCCATGGCTCGCATGCAGGGGGATGTCAGTGGTGTTGGGGTTAGTGGAGGCGGTGGCCTGAGGCAGGTTGTTTTCTCTGGGTCAGGTCGTGCCGTCACCAAGACCATCACATGCGCTGAGATCATGAAGAGAAAAGTGGGGTCTCTGCACCAGCTGACCAAGCTGCGCTACAAGGGTGTAAGGGAGGTTTGGGAGAGCCACGAAGGGGGGGCATCGGAGATGACCGTTCACAGGACCGTCCCCTCCATCAGCATCCTTTTGTCCAAAGACCCCCTAGACCCCCAGGAGCCCGGCTACCAGCCCCCTGAGACTCTCAGTGCTCTCTGGGAGGACAGAGACAGTGTGGATGCCCCACAGACAGCCAGCAAGAGACCTCTTGGTCTGTCCCCATACAGCAGTTTCCCTGAATCTAAGAGAGTGTGTCTGGGTCTGGACGAGGGGACTCTGGCTCTGTCCACCCCCCTGGCTAACTGAACTGGTATCAAACAGTCGAGTGGGAAAGATCAGAGGAGTTCATTCTGCACTGCCCTCCACTGAAGCACAGTGCTGAAACAATCAGAACATGCACTCAGACAGAACCGTGCTTTTTGAGGAGAACTGAGCACCCTGCCCACCCCATCCTCCAGAGGTCAGTCAAAATAGGACCTGAACTCTTGTCTCTGTAGATACAGCATTTATTGAACCCATTTCTCAGCACAATCAATCGTTGGCCTTTGTGCCCAGAGATACTTAATATCATCACACTGTATGTCACACTGTAAGAGCTTAGACATGACAGCACACTTATCACATTTTAAAACATCAACACAACACAGAGAGACCAATCACCCAAGATCCCAGATTTCTGCTTTCAGTAGACTGACAATACATTTTGAACATTGTTGTTCTGTTTTACTAATTATGTCCTACATCTGCAAATCTGTTCAAATGCACAAGGTAGGTCCACGATATTGTAATGAATACACAGAATATCTACACTCCCCTATGTATTTATTTGGACAGGGAAGCTAAAAATGTTTAATTTAGCTCTATACGCCAGCATTTCGGATTTGAGATCAAATCCAAAATGCGACAGTAGAGAATGTCACCTTTGATTTGAGGGTATTTTCATGCATATCTGTTTACCTGTTTAGAAATGAAAGTACTTTATGAATCTAGTCCCCCATTTGAAGGCACTTATAGTGTATAAAATGTAGACTATTATTACACTATGAGTGAATTTGTCCAAATACTTATGGCACCGTCAAATGGGGGGACAATATACATTAAGTGCATTCATTTCTAAACTATCCATAATATGGCAAATGTATCATGTTTTCAAATATCCAAACATTCAAATAAACTATATGCAGGAAAAGCCTTTTTGTGTATTTCTATCCCTCAGCCTATAGTACTGTACAAAGTCCTGATTGAAAAGGAAATCACAGCATGCTGATGTGTTGATAAGAGTAACGGGAGTGAAATTTGTCTAAGAGACTGATTTAATGACATGGCCCCTGATAAGACGCAGCTCCAGAACCAAGCAGCCTGACAGATGCTGGGGGCTGAAATACAGGGACAGATTATCATTAAGATTACAACACTACATTGTAGCACACTAGAGAAAAGGATCAAAACTAAGGTTGATATAAATTCACACAGTCAGTGTCCCTCCAGAATATGAAACCATAGCAGCAGACTCAACTCCAAACCATTACTACAGTGCTCGGGTTCAAGTAGAGCAGTGGTTCCCTAACCTTTTTTGGTCCGGTAGAGTTTCAAACATTCAACCTCCAGCTGCGTACCCCCTCTAGCACCATGGTCAGTGCACTCTCAAATGTTGTTTTTTTTGCCGTCAATGTAAGCCTGCCACACACACACTATACAATACATTTATTAAACATAAGAATGAGTGTGACTTTTTGTAGGACCAGGACCAGGGCACAAATAATAATATAATAATAATCAATAATTTTGCTCTTTATTTAGCCATCTAACATATAAAACTTGATTTGTTCATCAAAAATTGTGAATAACACATTAACCACAGGTAAATGAGAAGTGTAACATAACTCTGCAATGTTGGGTTGTATTGGAGAGAGTCTTAGTCTTAAATCATTTTCCACACACAGTCTGTGCCTGTATTCAGTTTTCATGCTAGTGAGGGCCGAGAGAATCCACTCTCACAAAGGTACATGGTTGCAAAGGGCATCAGTGTCTTAACAGCGTGATTTGCCAAGGCAGGATACTCTGAGCGCAGCCCAATCCAGAAATCTGGCAGTGGCTTCTGATTAAATTAAATTCTCACAGAACCGCTTGTTGCAATTTCAATGGGGCTCTCTTGTTCAGATATCTGTAAGTGGACTGGAGGCAGGGCATGAAAGGGATAACGAATCCAGTTGTTTGTGTCATCTGTATTGGGAAAGAATCCCTGTAATCCTAGATTCAGATCATTCAGGCGAGAAAAAAACATCACCCAGATAGGCCAGTCATGTGAGAAACTCGTCATCATGCAAGTGGTCAGACAAGTGGAAATGATGGTCAGTAAAGACAACTTTAAGCTCGTCTCTCAATTCAAACAAATGTGTCAATACTTTGCTCCTTGATAACCAGCACACTTCTGTTTGTTGTAAAAGCGTTACATGGTCGCTGCCCATATCATTGCATAGTGCAGAAAATACACGAGAGTTCAGGGGCCTTACTTTAACAAAGTTAACCATTTTCACTGTATTGTCCAAAATGTCTTTCAAGCTGTCAGGCATTCCTTTGGCAGCAAGAGCCTCTCGGTGGATGCATCAGTGTACCCAAATGGCGTCGGGAGCAACTGCTTGCATGTGCGTTACCACTCTACTATGTCTCCCTGTCATGGCTTTTGCATCATCAGTACAGATACCAACGCATCACCAAAGTCCATTTGATGTAACAAAGCTGTCCAGTACTTTAAAAATATCCTCTCCTGTTGTCCTTGTTTACAGTGGTTTACAGAAGAGGATGTCTTCCTTAATTGCCCCCCCCCCATAAATGTAACGGACATATGAAAGGAGCTGTGCCAGGCCCGCCATGTCTGTTGACTCATCCAGCGAATCAGTAATTGTTTCAAAACATCTCACTGATGCGTCGTGAAACAGTGTTGTTTGATGAAGACATTGTCTGTATCATTTTTTGGGGCCTTTCCCCCCAGCATTGTCCCAGCCATATCCGCAGCAGCAGGAAGAATTAAGTCCTCCACAAGTGTATGGGGCTTGCCTGTCCCAGCCACTCAGTAGCTCACCATTTAAGACTCTTCTAGACCCTTCTTATTAATGGTATCTGTTGCTTTTATTCATGTCTTACTACTTGAAAGTCATCTTAATTCTCGATCAAAAAACTCCCGGGGCTTATTTTTTAAATGGCCATTTTTTTGTTTCTCAATGTCTGCGCAAGAGTGAAGGTTTCATCGAGTTGTGAGATGTTACTTTTGCACATATAACACACTGTGGCTGAGGAAAGGCACTACTCCCAATATAAGTGAACCCCAAATCAATGTAGTTCTCATCATGTTTGCGCCTCTTCGATGGTCCAACGTCCCTGTCTGTTGTTCGGTGCTTTCCCGGGTAAGGGGGCAGTAGCTCTTTGGCTGCATTAGATACACAACTGTCAGTGTCCATGCTAGCTGGTCTAACAACAAATGTAGAATTACTGATGCTAGCATTGGATGTGCTCGTGGAAGCAGAACAACTTGTGTCGTCGACAGGTGCAGTAGAGCTGGTATGTGTGTCTATGGACATGGTTAAAATAAGTTAGGTTTCTGCACTATTTATCAATTTTAGAGCAAACGGAATGAGCAGCAGCTACATTTGGCTACATACGGACCGTTAGTGGAATTCCTGCGAGAAAGTAACGGTTAATGTGATTGGATGTTAATTATTTGACTAGGCTACCTGTATTTGACATTGTGTTGTTATTTTGATGAACACTAGATGATTTTATTTTATTTTTGGCAGTGAAACAAGGCTACTCAGGCGAGACAAAAACCTCACCCAAATGTATAGAACCGTTCGAAAATATAAATGGACTGTTTTAAAATGTGAATAATTTTGTACATTTTTTAAAAATAAATCAATAAATGAATCACATTTTTATTTGGCGTACCCCCGACTGCATTGCAGGTACCCCTGGGGGGTCATTTAATTTGTAATTTAATTACATTTGTTCGTTGAACTCAATTAAAATCTTGGTAGTGTTGTCAGTAGTTAATTACTTTTTAGATGTGTGGCTAACTGGAACTACACACAAAGAACATATTGGTGAAGTAGGCAAGAATTTCCTTTCTTTCACAGCATCAGACTTGCCTAATTCTAACTGGAAACAGTTTTTGTGTTGAATAGGCTAAATTACACATTCTGTTTAAGGAAACATTTTGCTAAACATTTTGGGACTGTATCAACAGTGGGTTAAGAGAGGTATTTTCCTTTACATCTGACTCCAGAGTGATATGTTATTGCAATTTGTAGTATATGACATTTCAGATTTAGACATGATAATTTATCATGAAGTAGATTGGATGTTTTTTAAAGTAACTTTAGAGTCATTCCAGCTTTAAAAAGCACAAGAAACACGATTGACAATTCATTTTCATCATGAGCAAAAGTTATTGGTTTTCTACCCAAAGTTCCAAAGAAAATGGTGATCTATTTAATAAATACAAGAGACAAGCAAAATGGATTAAAGGGTGTGGTGACAGTAGCAGGAACAATGGCACTTAGTGGGCAAAACGTGGTACTTTCACACTAACTTACGGTAAATAATGCAAGCGACTTCAATGGCTAATTTCTCTTAACAGGGGGAAAAGACCATCACCAGATTCACATGGAATACATTAATAAGGATGAAGAAGCAATACTCCAAGCAGCAGCTCCATGCTACCTGTCAGACAGAGAACTGATATTATATACTGGTTGTTGAGTTGCGGTGTGTGGGTCCGTGGGTGGCTTTTGATCGTTTTATTGGATTCCTCATGTCTAATCATTGTTAGGTAGAATTATGGTCCAAGTCGGATATTAGGTACTATATTTATTGAATAATATATACATCCTATAACTTAAAATGGCCAGTTTGGGCGCAATCAATTATCTTTATTTCAACAAAATAATGTTTCAGGAATGATAATCTTATCTTTTTCGAACTACATAAATGATTTCAGAACAATTTTAGATGATGGGTGTCATGGCTTGCTGAAATGACCCTTTAGTTAGGTAAACTATGTTTCTTAAGGGTAGCTTTAGTGTGGCTAAACTTCTTCTAGTGTGAAGTAATTGGTAGCTTGGTAAACTATATTTTCAGAGTACCTTCCACTTCCCTATATCTTAAGGGATATTGTACATCTGACTCAAAAAGGAGTCAAGTAGTCCTAGCTCGATCCGATTTGGACAACTCATTAAAATACTGATAAGTGTAAGAAAGTTTTCCTTTATCAAAAACGATTAGATACTGTCCCGAACCAAGATCACACTTCCCCAGAGGTATTAGTTCTAAATCAGCCATGCCTGCTGAGTATGATAACCTTTTACAAATGGAATTAAGTGTCCTTTCTCTTCATCATAATGAAAATCTGCAAGGACAACAATTGGCCTAATTTACAATCCATTTATCGAAATGGCTTTAGAGCTCTGGAAATAGATTTGTACAATTACGATCATAGTGCAATTTGTCATGAAGTGTGATCCCATGCACTCCTAATATTTTGGCTGAGATGACATCTTTCAAAATATATATATTTTTTAAATCATGAAATACCAAACAGTGCTTTTGTAGCAAATGTCTGCCTGCGTTTCACTGTCTAGAGCGGACACAGCCATTAACCTCCTTCTCAAACCCATTAAATCAATCTGAGCAAAGCAGAGAACCCAAGGTTGAATAAAAAAAATGCTGCGACTGCAATAAAGCCCAAATGGAACAAACCGTGTGTCCTCAAGACTGGAGAAAGGTTATCACTTCAGGTCGCTGTTATCATACAGTTAACAGCTTTCAGTGAGGTGCCTGAGGGACGGCCAGTCAGTGATGCTGGTCACATAGATAGAGGCTCTATAAGTAAATCTCCTATCGACCTGCTGAATCCGTTATCAAGCATGACAAATTCTGGGCCAAGTGTAAAATCCAGAGAGGGTAATTAGGGAGAACTGGATAGTGTATACCTGAGTGAGAGGACAGATAAAAAACTGTGACAAAAGCATTACCCTAGAGCCAAATCACATGTGGCTGGTGAGAAATAGCATATCAGATGAGACAACAAGGTACCATATGAGTGTGTGGTGGACAAGAATACACAAGCTGGAAGTCTATTTCCCCAATGACATTGGTTTTCTATGAAGTACCACAGCTTTTTGTATGGAACACGTCAAGTACTATTCTCCTAAAACATATAGGCCTACAATTACACTGAACCAAAGTATAAACACATGTAAAGTGTCCCATGTTTCATGAGCTGAAATAAAAGATCCCAGAAATGTTCCATATGCACAAAAAGCTTATTTCTCTCAAATGTTGTGCACAAATGTGTTTACATCCCTGTCAGTGAACATTTATCCTTTGACAAGATAACCCATCCACCTGACAGGTGTGGAATATCAAGAAGCTAATTAAACAGCATGATCATTACACAGGTACACCTTGTGCTGGGGAAAATAAAATGCCACTTTAAAAGGTGTAGTTTAGTCACACAACACAATGCCACAGATGTCTCAAGTTTTTAGGGAGTGTGCAATTGGCATGCTGACTGTTTCAGTATGATAATGCACGGCCCCATGAAGCAAGGATCTGCACACAATTCCTGGAAGATGACAATGTCCCAGTTCTTCCATGGCCTGCATACTCACCAGACATGTCACCCATTGAGCATGTTAAGGATGCTCTGGATCGACAGCATCATCCAGTTCCCGCCAATATGCAGCAACTTCGCCATTGAAGAGGAGTGAGACAACATTCCACAGGCCACAATCAACAGCCTGATCAACTCTATGTGAAGGAGATGTGTCGTGCTGCACGAGGGAAATGGTGGTCACACCAGATACTCACTGAATTTTCGGATCCAAGACCATTTTTTATGGTATCTGGGACCAACAGATGCATATCTGTATTCCCAGTCATGTGAAATCCATTGATCAGGGCCTAATTTATTTATTTCAATTGACTGATTTCCTTATATGAACTGTAACTCAGTAAAACTTTGAAATTGTTGCATGTTGCGTTTATATTTTTGTTCAGTATACTACTACTACTACTACTAATAATAATAAATACATTTTAATATTGATTAATAATAACCCTTTTCTGTTTGCCAAAACCTACCAATGACGTGGATGTGGATTAAGGCAGCCCCCCGCACCTCTCTGATTCAGAGCGGTTGGATGAAATGCTGAAGACACATTTCAGTTGAATGCGCATTTCAGTTGAACTGACCAGTTATCCCCGTTTCCTCTTCCTTTCCCACTGCATAAAGAATGAGAATAAATTCATTTTGAACTTGTGATAAAAGTGTGCACTCTATCTCTCCCCCCGCTGCAGCAGATGAGAGCGAGGTCTCTCGGATGGCGTGGGAGTTTGCTATCACCCTGCCTCCAGATGGTTCCATCTTTTCTTATCTAGAAGAATGGGTGCTGCCTCCATTCCCTTATCTGGGAATCCTTTCAATTGAATATTTACTGGGCCTATGTTGCTTTCTGCCTGTGTTAGCCCGACTGAACACACTATTCCTCTTGCTTGGGAAGACAGGCCGAAGGGTTTTTCTCCCCTCATCCTCGTGCACATTCTCACTCTCCATCTCCCTAGTTAGGGAATGGGACAGTGATTGATTATGTGATTATGCCAGAAAAGAACGTAAGGTTAAGCTGGGAGCAGCACGGAGGTATTAATGAATGACCATACAGGGAATATGTTCAACAATAGAGAGAAGTATGGATTATGACAGGGGGTATACCTCCTCCATCTTGTGTCAAGAATAGAATAGATGGAGTTAATCACTTTTTTCCCCCCACACTCTTATTTCCTTCTTCACTTTGTACACCACGGATTGAGGCACACTCAAACAGCAATTGAAAGTGTGTTATTGCAATATAACTGGCTGGTTGGGGTCTATCTGCATGAACAAACCAGGGCACAGCTCCTCCCTGGTAAGTGTCTCGAAATGTCTTTGCAAAAAAACACTTTTCTAAAATTCCTCCATGTTGGATTAATCAGTGCAGTTGAGGATGTAATTGCAGTGCTGAAGTCAAAGCTGTAAGTGCAGATAATGAAAACTGAATAAATGACTTCCAGAATTCAAAGTTTAAAAATTATGAGAATTGCAGCGACCCTTGTGCCCCTGATATATATGCTCTAAAATCGTAAGAGGGCCACAATACAAAATTATGGGATTTTAGTTTGTTTTATATTGATGCAAGAGTAGCAAGGGTTCACGGAATTGGTATAGAACAAATTAATCTATACTGAAAAATTCAATTTCTGATGTGCAAGCTGATGATTGAATGATAAAATTGACAATTGAGAAGAAAATAATAATTTGGCCTAAATGGTGGTTTTAATTATTTGCCTGTCTTCTGAAGCTTTCTCAAATTTTTCAGAGAATCTCCAATGAAATACTTAGTCCAGGACTAAATTAATCTGTGTCCAGGAAACAGCCTCTCACTGTGTTACATGGGTTATTGTAAAATTGTGAAAGCTGTCAATTTGGATACTTGATCTGGCTATTGCTGCCCTCTGGTGGAGGTGAAATATTATAGAGGCCGACATTTTGAGAGGACATCAGTAAATAACAGTTATATATGCTTCATGTTCAGGCCGTAAAGGGACTAGATGATGGAAAGACATGTTTGTTTTGGCACATTTTTTAAAAATGGTTCTGTACATTTATTGATTGATGATCCTCAAGTTATCGCACTTAGTCTAATTTATAGGGCTTGTCATGCCAAATAATGTCCCCCGGCCAAATAGTGTTCCCCTCTAAGCCACAATGGAATTCGACAAACTATTAGCGTCCGTTGCTATATCAACAGTGTGTTGACCTAATGATTAGAATTTTGGAGATCGTTACAGACTAAATTACTTTATTTTCATAATCGCTATGCAAACAAGGCTTATTTCCGCAACAATTTCGCTGTTTAATTAAACAAGTTTTGTTTAGCTAATAAAATGAAAACATTCATTTTAACTACTTTTGGGACCCTTTACAACATGAAATCCATGTCTTAAACGTTAATACGTTTCGGAAATGGCAAAGAAAACGTGTCATTGCTTGACACATGAAAGTACTTACCTTGCAGATCACGAATTCAGCTAATTTCCACTCCATTCATATGCAAATCCGTTTGATTCATATACTGGCTTGTCTGGCTGTCATGTTTTATTTTAACCTGCACTTCCCCTATCTACGCTGAAATAATATCATTTCCGTAGTCCTCTGTTATGATCCTTTTCTTCTATCTATCTATTGTATTGTCCTAGGATACAACAATGAATCATGTAGAACAAATAAATAACATCAAAGGATACCTTACAGCTTACAATAATGAACACCTTGTGAAACAGCTGTGAAAACCAACCTGGCAATATTTAAGATTTGAATACAAACTTTGATCGTTTTTGGTACAGTTGTGTCATTCATTTATTTTCACAGATTTTCTGTACACTTACATGGCAATCATAGACTAAAATACTGAATTCTGGTGTGTGGAATTCTGTCTGTCACTTGTTCTCAACAGGCAGCCAGTCTCAGAAGGGGGACTTGAAGAGGGAGACGGCAAAGTCCAGGCACTGCTGCTCTCTTTGTTCTGTGTGTTTACAGTGCTAGTGTTTTTAGTTCATCTGTGTATCTCACATATTATGTGTCCAGTATGATAGAGCAAGGAAACTTTCTTAGCAGATAATGACAACAACAGTGTAGACGATGTAAAGAAAAGTTGGAGGATGGTTGGTAATGGGGGACATCAGGTGGGTCCACGTCTGGGTGTTGGGCAGAACCTCTAGCTGCTGGAGAACAGGAGCAGAGTTAAAAGGGAAAAGGTAGGAGACAGACATAAACAAGCAAGCACATAGGTTACACTTCACTGTGAGAAAATGTGATGGATTAGTGCAGTGTTAAAAACTAAATGAACAGCGGGTAATCATATTTACCTGGTCAAAAACGTCCACTTCCTTCTCAGTCCGTGCCTGAAGGTGGTCCTCAAAGGCCTTCTGATCTGGTTCGACAACTTCCCCCACTTCAGGTGGGGTTTCAGTGGTCTGAATGATCTTTATACAAAAATAGCAATAGACAAACAACAACACTAAGTCAATCACAAATTTGAAATACTACAGTATATGCAATAATTGTATATACAATTGCATTGTTTACCTCAGTCAACAGCTGCGGCTCCCGTCCGTACTCGGCGTAGATGCTGCTGTTGTGTGCAAAGAGAATTACCTTCAGGTTGTTCTCCCACCCTTCCTGGTATCAAGGGGCTTTCCCATGGCAGTCTTGATGGTCTGGTTGGTCCATTCACCAAACCTGGAGGAGGGGGTAAGAAAGCGATATATCTATTGACAATATAAGATATTGAAATATGTCTGATTATGTACAATGGAAAAACAAATTGTAAAAAATAAATAAAACAAACCATTGGTGGCGGAACATAACCTATAACATCCGTACCTTCTTCCACCGTTCATGACCTCAGTCAGGAGACCGAAGTCATGACCTCAGGAGAACCGTGGGTGTTGAAGATAGTCCACCATCGCCTTGGAGGTGGCCTCGCTAGTCTCGTCCTTGATGGGTATCATACAAAACAAACATTTATTTTTGGTTCCAAGCACCATTTGTAATGGGTTACAGAAGGGAATGTAGAGTTAAGCACGTACTCTTCCTTTACTGACCTTAATGGGTATCGCCTCCACCCACTTGGTAAAGTGATCGGTCACCGTCAGACACCAGCTGATGCCATTCCTGGATTTCGTGAAGGGTCTGATGAGGTCCACCCTTAACATTTAAAATGTTAGAGAGAAGATGACCTTATTCTTACCCATATCTGTCATACAGTGTGCAGATTTTTGTAATTGTAAGGATACTGACACACACATTCTATGGTATTGAACTGCCAAATAAAGTAACCATTACAAAACAACTTATCAGGGCAAAATTTTAATTGGAACACTTACCGATCATGTGCCATGTTGAAACAAATGTGATGGGCTTCAACTCCGGTGCCAGTCTTAGCCTTCTCAAACTTCTGGCATGCTAGACAGGATACTGACCTTTAGGCAAAAAGGGATATATTGAAACATTGTGTGCTCTCTGATGACAATTTTTTAAATGTTTTTGTATACAATCTACAATAACAATCTAAATGGACCAAAAAGAGACAATATAAAAAACTGTCAATGGCAATGTGAGAAAATTATGGTAACTAGTCTGGCCCCAATTCAGTTTCTTTTCTACTCCATACCCCCTCCATACACACACAGGCTGTGCTGGCTCACAGAAAGAGTGGGCCATCGTCATTTTGGTCAAGGCTCTCTATGGCAGGTTCAGCAACTGAGGGAGCTGACTTAAATGAGTAAGCAGCTGATGTGCCAAAAAACTGCAAAACATTATCAGGGAGCTGGTGCTCATAGCAAGCCTCACCAGACAGCTTCAGTCCATATCGAATGTACAGGATGGAGTTAAGGGTCTGCAAGGACATCTGATTTCTAAGTTTGCTTTCTACCACACTCATCTGGCTGAATACTCTCTCGACTTCAGCATTCGACTGTGGCAATGACAACACAGACACAGCAGCCATGGCAAGTTCTTGAAACGGGTTGATTTCAGCTGCATCCCTGAACTTCCAAATCTCACTCCAGAAGCCCAGTGTGTTTTTGTCTCATTCCATTTACTAAGATGGATGGCACGCCATTGCTGGACAATCTTGTCTATCTCTGCAGGGGAGTAGCCAAGGAGCTTGGCTATTTTTTCTATTTCTCCAAGGCTCTTATTGTGCTTTAGAGTTTCCTCCACATTGAAAACTGACATGTACTGCAATGCTTCGATATTGTCTGGCAGTCTCACCCTCAACTCATTAGTGATGGGGATGGTGAAGGCTACTCGACCGCTTTTGGACATTGTTTCATCCTCAGGCGAGGTGGAGCTCAGCTGCCTCAGACTCAAAAAGGTAACCAAGGTACGGTTTGGGACTGATGTATCCATCTATTGGCCCTTTGAGTACATCAACATTTGCCAGTGGATTCAGCACCCTGCTGCTCACAGACTTGATCAGGCTAACCAAGCTGTCAAGTTGCTTAAGAGGAGCTACTTGCTCTCCCTCAAAAGCCTTGATGGCCAACTGTACCTCACCCAGCACTGACTTCAAAAAAGTCAGATCCAATATGTTTTGAGGATCACTGTACATGGAGTATAAAACCTCAGCCATGTTGCAGTGCTTACTGGACTTGGTGACTGCGAAATGCAGCCTAAGCTCCTCCCACTGGTCAAAAATGAGTGAAACCGCGGGTTCAATGGAGAGACAACGTGTGGCACACACCTTGGTTATCTGTAAAGGTTTCCCCCCACAGTTGATGGTCTCATATATGGCCTTGTAGGCCTCCCTGCGCTTTGGAGACACTGAAAACCAGTTATAAGTCTCTTGTACCAAGTACCCCACACTACGGGGGATGGCGTCATTGGAAGCATGACTTACAGCAAGCTGCAGAGAGTGGTACACAGCGAATAAGAACCAGATATTTGAGGCCATACTCCTTTAGCACTTTATGGACCCCATTGTTAATCCCCATCATAACAGAGACATTGTCAGTCCCTATCCCCAGGAGTTTCTCTTTTTTAAGACAACACTTCTCGAGGAAAGCACGGGCATAGATTTAGGCCACAACAGCACGGGCATAGATTTAGCATCTCCTCCCTCCAACTCAACAAGCCCCAGAAATGTTGATACAATTGTCTGCTTGATGTCACTAAAGTACCTTATCACAACCCCCAGGTACTTAGAAACACTTACTTCCGTGGAGTCATCGAGGAGGAGGCTGAAACCCTGGTCACCCACATCTGCGACCAACTTTTCAGAAAGTATGGTGCTAGAAACCATTAATCATTTCTGTGCACTTTGTCCTGTGCATTTTGAAGTGGGTAGCAGCAGTGGAGGCTGAGAAAGCAGCTCTACATGCTTCTCCAATGTGATCACATGCCAGCATGGAAGTGTTCAGTGATAGCTAATGTCATGGTGGCCTCAATTCTTTTAACCATAAATGGCAGCTTGTTTTGGGTGGAACTGTTATAAGGCTTTGCCTTTATTTGAGTATGTTTTTGAGTTGTCATGTGTTTTTTAAATATTTTTTTACATACAAGTTTGGCGTAGAAATCAGCCTTACAATACAGGCAGTATGCCCGTGTATCATCTCCAATAAACGGCTTCAACCAGCCTTTGAATTCAGGGTTTGATTCCCACTCCTTTCTGTATTTTTGAGTGTACAGTTTAGACTGAGACATGGTGAGCTAGCCAGCTAGATGTTTAGAATATGTCACAGAGAGACACACATATAGTAGACAAGGTAAGTGACTGAGGCTGTGTGAGTCAAATGCAGTTATTTATTTTAGACAAAGAACATTTTACATTTACATCAGCCAGCACCGGCTTCCCGCATGCACGATTCATTTGCAGTCTGGATGTGGAGGGGTGAACATCTCCTGCTCTGACTGCAGCTGGGAGGGACTGCTGTGCGAGGACTGGGCCACCTCTCGTTGAGAAGAGTAAGAACGATGCATGTGTAACAGTATAACTTTAGACCGCCCATACCCGGGCGCGAACCAGGGACCCTCTGCACACATCAAAAACAGTCACCCACGAAGCATCGTTACCCATCGCTCCACAAAAGCCCCGGCCCTTGCAGAGCAAGGGGAACTACTACTTCAAGGTCTCAGAGCAAGTGACGTCACCGATTGAAACGCTATTTAGCGCGCACCGCTAACTAAGCTAGCCGTTTCACATCCGTTACACATGCTTTCACGTCAGTCTTCAAAAGTCTCCAACAACAGCAGAAAAAGTCACTAGATTTGTGGCTAGTCGATTTTTTGGAAAATGTGTCGCTAGAGGGGTCTAAATACTCGCTAAATATATATACATATATACATAATATATTACATAATCCGGTCAGAATGTTGCAAGCTAAAACTCATCGAATCCTATTGTGACGTAGGGGGGACACTATTTGGCATGACAGGCCCAAGCCCAATATTGGACTCTAACGTTACTCCTTAGTCCAAGGACCTTACATTTCATATGATGTTACAAATTGCAATTTGTATGATATGTTACAAATTAAAATTTGTTGTGGCTAACATTCGCTTGGTAGCTAACAGTAACCTTAGCTAGGCTAGGAGTTAGGGTTAGAGTTAAGGTTAGCTAACATGCTAAGTAGTTGCAAAATTGCTAATTAATCAAATCCTAAACCCATCCTCCTTTCGTTTGCCTTAAGTAACCTTTTGTCTCATGTAAACATACCAAACGTAACATATACTAATTAGAGTGTCCCGGATTTGATGTACTATTTTATTTTTAATGAGACCAGGCTGTCCGTTTACACACAGGTGTTCAGAGAGACAGATAGCTAATTAGCAAAGGTCGTCCAATCTTTCATTCCTGTTTCCGTACACAAGCGCAGTAACATGGACATATGGCCGTCTGGGAACACTAACACTAAAAAGGTGTGTATCAATTTAACCTTTGTTTTTCGAAAATGATTTCTCACTGATTGGAAAGAGAGTTTGTATGCTTCCCAAACCATACTGCAAGCAATGCATTGTTTATTTTTATTTTATTTAACTAGGCAAGTCCTTTAACAAATTCTGTGACGGCCTACCCCTACCCCTGCCAAACACTAACGACGCTGGGCCAATTGTGGGACTCCCAATCACGGCCGGTTGTGATACAGCCTGGAATTGAACCAGGGTCTATAGTGACGCCTCTAGCACTGAGATGCAGAGCTTTAGATCGTTGCGCCACTCGGGAGTCCCATAGGGGTTTCCTTGTTAAAAAGAGAACTCCACCCAAAAACTGTATTTTGGCATTTGTTTCATTAGTCCATTGTTGACAAGCAAAGCATGTTGGGACTCAACAATGGACTAATTACGCATACCAAAATAGTTTTGGGTGGAATTTTCCTTTAATATTCAGACCTAGCTTCACAACTCCCCCTTGCTTCATCCAATGATTTGTGTGCAATGCAATTTAACAAAGTCATGATTAAGGGCTAACAGGGCCCCATTAACAATCTACCGGTTTTTGGCATGCCAACCATTTGTTTTCTGCCGCTAGTTTCACTCTATTAATCGTTCTTTTTGTGTATTAAAGTTACACAGTGCACATGTTTTGGCAATAAGATCTATATTTATATGATAAGTAATGGGTTAAAGCGTACTGTAGTTTAAGGGGTGAAATGGTTATTCTGTCTGTTCAAGTTTTATTTGGTCTCTGTTCAGGCAGGCGGTGTGTCAACCTGGGCTGTTTCCCAAAAGCATCGTAGCCCTAAAATAATATTTAGTCCATTTGGTTTCTATAGAATTAAGATAAGTGCTACGATGCTTTTGGCAAACCCAGCCTAGAGCTGCGTTCGAATGCCCCAATTATCAGTGGGTAATGTAGCCTAGCTAAAAAGAGAAGTGTTCCCCAGTTTATTTACTGCGTTAGGCAGGTTAACACCACCATAGTAGTGTGTGATTATATGAATGCATTACCTTAAGGTATATGTGCATTGTGGTGGGTGATTGTTCCTGTCTCTGTGTTAGTTTGCACCAGATAGGCTCAGTCACTTTGGTTTTTCTTTTTTCATTGTTTTGGAAGAGAAGAGAACGTGAGTCGGGTGCGCCATTCTCCTTGCGGAGATGGTGCAAAATCCATCAACACGGTCGGTCCCTGGGATTGGGCTGGCCATAACGATTTGGTTTGCTTCGAAGGAAAAGGATTTGGAGCCTTTAGGACGGGAAACCTTTGGAAGGACAATCTTGATGGGGATTCTAAAGCTGACGGTGAAGGACGTGTTTTGCTTCCAAGGCAACTCATTGGAGGGAGCATACGACGTGGCACTAAATACTGAGGAGAAACATAATGATATCCTGAGAAGGCAAGAGCAGTGGGAGGTGAGAGGCCGAAGAGCCACTATGAAATAACAAGCCTGGCGAGGAACAACTTTAGGGTTGTAACTGTCAACATTTACAACCCATACGTTAAGGACGAAAAGGTGAGGGCCTTTCTGGGGAGATACATGGATAACATCTCCTCAGCAAGGCACCTCAAAGACTCACTTGGGTTTTGGAATGGGAGGAGAGGCTTCCAGGCCCTCCTCAGGGAGGACCCAAAGGGACATCGTGGCTACCTCCATCCTCCTGCTATGTTCTCCCTAGGGGCTGACAGGGAGACGTTGTTTTATGCACGTCAGCCCCCATTTTGCAGGCGCTGTATGGCCTACGGCCACATCTTCGCCTCGTGCAGCACAAGAAAATGCAGATTTTGTGGATCTGGGGAGCACGAGGCGAAGGATTGTGACAAGCCTAAGGCGTGCCACGGGTGTGGCTCGTCAGCACACCTGTGGCGAGGGTGCCCGGCTCGTCAGAGGTCTTACGCTTCTGCGGCGGGGGGGGGAGCGGGGGATGGGGGAAGAAGAGGAGGGGAAGGAAGCACGCCTCATGACCAGAGTACAGGTCCAGAGGGGAAGGCTGCAAGGAAGGAGGAGGAGCAAGAAGTGGCGGATGGAAGAGAGAAGGAAACGGAAGGCACGGGAGTAGGAGAACCAGGAAAAGCGGCGGAAGAAGGCAACCGAGGGGAGGAGCATGAGAGAGAAGAAAGCGAGGGAGGAGTGGTGGAGAAGGAGACGGTGGAAGAGCAAGTGGAGTGGGGGGAAAGTGCCCTGGTGGAAGAGATGAGGGGTATGGTGGAGGAGCTGGCGGGGGGGTGGTATCTCTCCACTGCCGCCATCACCAAAGAAGAGAGTGAAGAGGAGGGTGCGATTGGCCGACAGTGAGAGAGAGGGGATGGCCAAGAGAGCGATGGGGGTGGGAGAAACCTCTGGGTTGCTGCTGGTTTCCCCAGGCCCTCAACTTCTGTTGGGTGGGGACACACCTAACAAGACCCAGGACTGGGTACAGGAGGAGTTGGGGAGTTTTTTGTTTGGGGACTCAGCCTCCCCTATTTTTTTCCAAACCAGCTGCAGCGCTGGGGAGTAGTGTGGAAGTAGACCCAGGGTGCAGGGCACCCCGGAGCCAAACACTATTCCTGCATCCTGGGTTGGCGAGATGGAGGAAGAGACGTTGGGAGTACGGATGGTGTTATCACCGGTAGATATTGAGCAGGGGAGCATCAGGTGAGTCTCCTGTTTTTGTTTTTTTTCTCTCTGGGTTTAGTATTTGAGTGTATTACATGTTTTTATTTTATTCTTTCAATTTTACTTTTGTTAGTTTAAATGTAAGGGGTTTAAGGGATTTTGTTAAGAGGAGGGCGGTTTTTAGTTATTTGGAGGGTGTGGGGTTTGATTTTTGTTTTTTACAGGAGGTTCACCTGAGGGATGGAGGGGATGTTAGTAGGTTTAAGAAGGAGTGGGACAAGGGGGATTTTAATACAGATTTAGGAATAGGGGGGGATAGCAGTGCAGGCGACATCACCGGGCTAATGGCTTGCCATGGTCTGGTTGATGGTGGCCTGCACACTACTCCAAAAATGGACGGTCCTACATGGCGCAACTCCAGGGGGGTTGCGCGGAGGCTCGACTATATTTTTGTACCCAGGTCTTTGGGTAAGTTGTCTGGGCGGCTGTTGCCTGTTTTCTTTTCGGATCACGACGGGGTGCTCCTGCAGGTGGGGTCGCCAGCATGCCTCTTTGGTAGGGGGTACTGGAAGTTAGATCGGGATGTGCTGGAGGAGCAGGCTTTTGTTGATGGGTTTTTTGGTTTCTTTTGGAGGCTTGAAGGCCTCCGGTCCATGTGCGAGGGGGTGTTAGAGTGGTGGGAATTAGTTAAGGTGAGGATTAGGGCTTTTATAATAGGGTATTGCAAGAGGGAAAAAGGGAGGAGAGGAGGGAGGTGGATCGTATCCAAAGGTTAATTGAACTCGAGTACGAGGCAGGCAACCTCGGCGGGTCGTTTGACTGGGAGAGATCCGCAATTCTAAAGGCGCAGCTCAGGGAGTTGCAGGAGCGGAAGGCTCGAGCTTTCCTGGAGCGTGCGCATAGTGGCTTTCTAGAACACAATGAGACTTGTTCTGCTATGTTCTTTAAGTCGGTTAGGGCCAGACAGAGTAGGAAGGTAATGCATGGCGTTAGGGAAGAAAATGGTAGTATAGTTAGAGAACCAGAGGATATGGTCAGGGTGACAACTGTGAAATGTGTTTTTAGAACACTTGTCCAGCGGTTGCCGGAGGACATTAGAGAAGTGATGGAGGCCCAGATCTCACTAGAAGAGGTTGAGAGCGCTCTTAGGAGGATGGGAAAATGGAAGGTGCCTGGGATGGATGGGCTGCCGGCTGAGTTTTATCTCAAGTTTTGGGGTACACTTGGACCAGTGGTCCTCGAAGTCTTGAAGGCCATCCTTGAGACGGGGGTCCCGGGGGGATCAATGGCTGTTGGTGTGCTATCACTTTTATATAAGAAGGGGGAAGTAACAGACCTTGGCAACTGGAGGCCGTTGACCATGCTGTGTGTAGATTACAAGCTACTTGCAAAGGTTTTAGCAGACCGGTTGCGCACAGCCCTTCCCTACGTTGTCCATGAGGATCAGACGTGCGGGGTAGAGGGCCGCTCTATTAGATGGAACCTACAGTTAATCAGGGACTCCGTCGCTTGGGTTGAAGATAGAGGACTGGCTTTAATGGTAGCAGCGCTAGATCAGGCGAAAGCGTTTGATCGCGTGAATAGATCCTTTTTATTCAGAGTGTTAGGTCGATTAGGATTTGGGGAGAAGTTCATAGGATGGATTCGTACATTATATGTCGGAGCGGGGTGCCGAGTTAGTGTAAATAGTCACTTGGGTGACGTTTTTGACCTCTCGTCTGGGGTCAGGCAGGGGTGCCCACTCTCGGCTCTCCTCTTCGTTCTGTACATGGAGCCTCTGAGGGCTGCCATTAGGGCAGACACAGGGGTGGAAGGCTTGTTGATCCCTAGAAGTGGTGGGCTGCGTGTTAAGATGACGCAGTACGCTGACGACACTTCCTTACTGCTGTGCAAGGACTCGTGCCTAACAAGGTCCCTTGCCATCTTTGGGGATTTCACCCGAGCGTCGGAGCGGTTCTGAACCATGCAAAGTCTTCCGTCAAGTTTTTCGGAAGATGGCGCGGTAGAACGGATGTGCCCGGGGGGTTCTCTCTCTGTGAGGGGGCCCTGAGGATTCCTGGGGTCCATTTTGAGACCTCCGGCTCAGCGACGCTAAACTGGAATATGCGTATCGCAGTGGTACAGAGGAAGCTAGCAATGTGGAAGGCTAGGTATTTGTCTTTTATGGGCAAAGTCCTGGTCCTAAAGGTGGATGTGTTGCCGTCTCTTTTGTATTTGGCGTACATCTACCCATTGCCGGCTTGTCTGAGGAGCCCTCTAGTGAGGCTTGTGTTTCAGTTCATGTGGAGTGGCAGGTGCGAGTGGGTCGCCAGGGCACGCATGCTCTGTCCCATCGGGGAGGGAGGGAGGGGGGTACCACATTTCCCCCTCAAGTTGGACGCAATTTTTGTTTCTTTCTTGTTAACGGAGCTTGCTCTTCTCGTATCAGGCGAGAGGCTGAGTGCGCACCCTGAGGTTGAAGTTGCCCGAGTAGGTTTAGATCACTTTAGATCACAGGCACCTGTACGAGGAGGTCAGAAAGGCAGGGAGTCCGGCGCCTGTAGTGGGCATCTCGGAAGTGGTCTGGGAGGGAGTGCAGGTGCGGGGTCTGGACAACAGACTCAAGGACCTGAATTGGTTGTGCCTCCATAAGTGCTTGCCGGTACGTTCCATCATGTACCGGTATAGTTTGGTGCAATCCCCCACCTGTCCAAGATCCTCTTGTGGCAGGGAGGAGACTGTGCGCCATGTCTTTTGGGACTGTGCCTTTGCCGGAGTAGTATGGGCTAGGTGTTGTTAGGTTTGGTAAGGGGGATTTTGTATTGACGTGGGCCAGGTTAGAGAGAGGTGTAGGGAGAGCGAGAGGGACGGATAGGGACAGGTTTCTGCTCTGGCTTCTCATGAGTCTCTTTAAACGGGGGCTGTGGGAAGCCAGGCAGAACATGGTGAAGACAGGGAGAGATGGGGGGGTGGAAGGGATAGTGAGGAGGGTGGAAGGAGATTTGAGGGGGAGGATGAAGAGGGAGGAGAGGAAGTGGGGGCAGCATGCTGCTCGGGAGAGATGAAGGGGGGGTTTAGGGCTGGGTGTCATTTAGATTTGTAAGGGGATAGATTAGGGACAGGGAGATAGGGAAAGGTAGTTTGTAGGGTGACGGGGAGGGAAGATGCTCCCCTGAGGTTTTGTTTGGGGTTTTTGTTTAGTTAAATTAAAATACCATTATTGGAGTATGTACGAAAATTATGAGTTGTAAAGAATGAATGGTATTGAAGGTAATAAATGATTTTTTATAAACAATAAAAAAAAATGTGCATTGTGTGCATATATTTCCAACTGGCAGTTGTTGATAGGCCTTCAAGGTGAGGCTAACAGCTTACCTAACTCGCGCGGTAGTCTCCTAGCACGTAGGCCCTGCGGTTTTGCGCAGACGCAATTGCTTCCCTTTTCGATGTCCCTCTGAATCTGTTCCTTAGCATACGACACAGCTAGCCACTGATTCTCACCGGTCGGCAAGATGTTCAGAGCCGCTGTTCGACTTTCAACCTCTGGGGTACGGAGTTTAGCGCGGATACGACCATGTTACTCGGGTAAGACTGACGGCAAAGCCTATTAAATTGTCTATTTATTCAATTTGTCTATTTATTTAATGTATACAATTGTTTGCCTTTCGTGTTAGCCAGTTGTCCATCGCAAACAGCCATAAAGCTAGTTAACGTTAGTCGTAAATGGTATGTAACGTTAAGGGAGTCTCACACAACTCGACAGTTTACACTATTAGGCTAATTCAATGCATTGCGGTAAGTATATTAAGTCACAAACTGTTAAATTGTGTATTGCGGTCCTACACACAGATGGTATTCGCTGTATGTAGCTAGCTTAAAGCTAAGTCAATGGGACTGTTTGCGTCAGGGTGACATTGATTTCCAGTTGATCTAAAGTAACATTTATTGGTGCCCTTAGTGTAGTGTCATCACGTTCATAAATTTGTCATATCCAGTGTAAATTTATAGATTCCATGAGACCGCTAGTAAACTTTAGCATGTGTCCTTGTGATGACCCACGCTTCAGTTTTTCGAGGGAATCACAAGTGCACAACAATGCGCAGCAATCCTAGACCTTGCGGTCAAACCAGGGTATGGTCATGTCCTACACCATCGACTGCTCTTGAGATCTGTACACTCAGTTATGGCTAGATTTGTGCTGTGAAAATAAACTGAGTGTCTTGTCATTGACCTCCTGGCCCAGTTAACCAGATTGCTGTAAATATACATTCCTTCCCTGCAAGCGAAGGAGATATTGCAATTATGCATTTATATGTCAAAGGTCAGTTTCCCCTAGAATAGATCTTAGTGTAGTACACAGGCAAAGTACTCAAAACATACTGGGCTGCAAAAATCTTATTTGAAATCAGCTGGTAGTGAGATGACATGTCTGACAGAAGGTGTAGGTTATGGCTCACCTGCTTTGTCATGAGAATGGAAGGGTGTGTATTTTTTTTTTTCAGTCAAGCATCTACGAATAGTCCTTGACCTATAGAAAATAAACTAATTCTAGATTATATGTTGCAGCTCCTTTGGCCTCCCGATGCTACTCCCATGCCAAGGTGGAGACCGATGAGGAGTTCGATGCCCGTTGGGTCACTTATTTCAGCAAGCCAGACATTGATGCCTGGGAGCTGAAGAAAGGTGATCTTCTAAAGATTATTGAAAATAAGTTTGCACTTTTGCCGACCGGTCTGTCATTTTTTTTTTTTTTCAGTCCTTGAGTTGGAGACTAACGGATAGCCGGATAAAAAAAGAAAAGGTTAACAGTATGCTTGAATCCCATTCCACATCCCATAGGCATGAACACATTAATTGGCTACGACCTGGTACCTGAACCCAAAATCCTCGACTCAGCTCTTCGTGCTTGCCGAAGGTTGAATGACTTGGCCAGTGCCATCCGCATCCTCGAGGCAGTCAAGGTGAGCTACACAGCTTCCCCTACTGACTTCTAGTGAAGTCATATCTCAATAAAATAAACGATGTATTTTTGGTATTTTACAGTGCAGTCAGGAAGTGTTCAGACCCCTTGACTTTTCCCACATTGTAATGTTGGCCTTATTCTAAAATTGATTAAAATATTTCCCCCCTCAATCTACACACAATAATGACAAAGCGAAAACAGGTTTAAATGTTTCTGCAAATGTACTAATAAAACATACCTATTCAGACCCTTTGCTATGAGACTTGAAATTGAGCTCATGTTTCCTTCCAATGATCATCCTTGATGTTTCTATAACTTGATTGGAGTCCACCTGTGGTAAATTCAATTGATTGGACATGATTTGGAAAAGCACACATACCGGCCTATGTAAGGTCCCATAGTTGACAGTGCATGTCAAACCAAGCCATGAGGTCGAAGGAATTGTACTTGGCTTCGGGACAAGTCTCTGAATGTCCTTGAGTGGCCCAGCCAGCGCCCAGACTTGAACCTGTTCGAACATCTCTGGAGAGACCTGAAAGTAGCTGTGCAGCGACGCTCCCCATCCAACCTGACAGAACTCGAGAGGATCTGCAAAGAGGAATGGGAGAAACTCCCCAAATACAGGTGTGCCAAGCTTGTCGCTTCATACCCAAGAAGACTCGAGGCTGTAATCACTGCCAAAGGTTTTTCAACAATGTACTGAGTAAAGGGTCTGAATACTTATGTAAATGTGTGTGTGTGTGTGTGTACACACACACACACACTTATATATATATATAGATACACACATACAGATAAACCCAAACATTTGTAAAAACCTGTTTTCGCTTTGCCATTATGGGGTATTGCATGTAGATTAGGGGGGGGGGTCTTAGAATAAGACTAATGTAATTGAAAAATGTAAAGGGTTCTGAATACTTTCCAACTGCACTGTATTAGGATCCCCATTAGCTGTAGCAGCAGCTACTCTACCTAGGGTCCACACAACATGACACAATACAGAACATTAGTAGTCAAGGACAGAACTACATAAGTGTGGATATACTCGCTGCTTTTATATCTTGTCAAAATGGAAAATCTCTTTACATTTCAATTTATGCCATTTGGTTAAAGGAGCTACATGTAGAATTTTTCCATTGTAATTTCTGAAAATGTCAATATACTGAACAAAAATATAAAACGCAACATTCCCTTTTGTGGGGGAGAACTCATTCTGATTAGGTGGGCCTACTGCAATTCACATAGCTTCCACATGGGTGAGACATTCTACATGTTACAGCACCTTTATCTTATTCAGTAGGTGTTTTTGTTCCAGATGGCTTTTGTACAGATGGCTGAGCATAAATTTAAATGACTTTCATTCAGACAAATTCACCAAAAGCACATTTTTGAATATTCCAGTAGCTTTGAAAATTGGTTCCTCTGAAATATGCATACTATTGACTTTTAGGGTGTGGGCTATTTCTTGTATTTGGTGGAAGCAGACTAATCTTCACATGAGCCACCTTGCTGTACAAAAAGAACAGTCAAACTCCTTAATTAGTAGGTGTACCAATTCCTCACCCTTTCAAATGTAGCCAACTAACCCTAACCCTTTTATTTAACTAGACTAGCTGGAAGGCTCACAGCATAATCTATTTTTATGCTATACTGAATGCAACATTTAACGAGTTACAGTTCATATAAGGAAATTAGACCCTAATCTATGGATTTCACATGACTTTGCATGGACACAATATGGGTGGGCATAGGCCCAGCAAATCAGACTTCTTTTATTTTTTTCATACAAAAGGGCTTTATTACAGACAGAAATACTCATCAGGTGGCTGGTCTCAGACAATCCCACCACAAGTGAAGAAGCTAGATATGCAGGTCCTGTGCTTACGTGGTTGTGAGGCCGGTTGGACGTACTGCCAAACTCTCTGAAATGATGTTGGAGGCAGTTTATGGTAGAAAAATTAACATTTGAAAATAAGAGAGCCGCACACTCTAGGAGCTCAGATGCAAAAATGTAATTACCAACGTTTCGACAGTCTTCTTCAGGGTATACAGCGGGGCAATAAAAGTATTTAGTCAGCCACCAATTGTGCAAGTTCTCTCACTTAAAAAGATGAGGCCTGTCATTTATCAGAGGTCCACTTCAACTATGACAGACAAAATGAGAAGAAAAAATCCAGAGGGGAGTGGCTTTGTAAGAAGCATTAAGGTCCTGGAGTGGCCTAGCCAGTCTCCAGATCTCAACCCCATAAAATCTTTGGAGGGAGTTGAAAGTCCTTGTTGCCCAGCAACAGCCCCAAAACATCACTGCTCTAGAGGAGATCTGCATGGAGGAATGGGCCAAAATACCAGCAACAGTGTGTGAAGACTTACAGAAAATGTTTGACCTCTTATATACCCTTTGTTGGCAATGACAAAGTATTGAGAAACTTTTATTGTCCAAATACTTATTTTCCACCATAATTTGCAAATAAATTCATTAAAAATCCTACAATGTGATTTTCTGGATTTTTTTCTCATTTTGTCTGTCATAGTTGAAGTGTACCTATGATAAATTACAGGCCTCATCCTTTTAAGTGGGAACTTGCACAATTGGTGGCTGACTAAATACTTTTTTGCCCCACTGTATATAGAGAAATTAACATGACATTTTCTGGCAACAGCTCTGGTTGACATTCCTGCATTCAGCATGCCAATATCATGCTCCCTCAACTTGACAGTGGCATTGTGTTGTGACAACTGCACATTTGAGTGGCCCTTTGTCCCCAGCACAAGGTGCACCTGTGTGACGATCATGCTGTTTAATCAGTTTCTTGATATGCCAAGTGGATGGATTATCTTGGCAAAGGAGAAATGCTCACTAACAAAATGTAAACATTTGAGAAAAATACACTTTGTGCATATGGAACATTTCTGGGATCTTATTTCAGCTCATGGGACCAACACTTCACATAGTGTTTATTTTTGTTCTGTATATGTCACTTTTTTGTGAAATTGGGTTTAACATGTAAAATAATTTTGATTTAATTTCCTTTGAATTTATTCACATAATATTATTATTTTAGGAAATGTATAGAATGGTACACAATATTCAACCTGTATGCCTTTTTTGTAATATTCCCTATGGTGAACTTCATCATCCTCTCTCTGTAACAGGACAAATCTGGCCCCCACAAAGATATCTACCCATATCTGATTCAAGAACTGCAGCCCACTCTGATTGAGCTGGGTATCTCCACACCTGAGGATCTGGGCATGGACAAATTATAGACATCCTCTGGGTGAGTGCTTACACATTGAAAAGTGAATGCTCTGGGCCCAGTTTCTCAAAAGCATATTAAGGCTAAGTTCATTGTTACAACCTTTGTAGGAGCATTGTTAAATCTCTGAGCCGTGTCCCAAAACCTTTGTTCCTAAAGTTGCACTTAAACGCATGTTATTTACCAACTGCCTCAGACCATTTGTAGAACAGCGAAGTGCATCGTTAAATATGTTATACAGATCCCCACTAAACAGAATCAAAATGTTTCAGTCTGTGACCCCATAACTTCACAACAAAGTTGAATACAAATAAAGTTGTCAATGTCTCTGCAAATATTAAACAAGTAAAGGATGATGACTGCATTAAAAGACAAATAGTCTATCCAAAGTATAGGCTACATAGGCCTATATTTAAATTAGTTATGTTTATTCAATTGAGTTTTATTTTGTGCATTATAGGGTAAGCTGCCTCAATATTAGCAGCCATAGGTGATAATCTCTAGGAGTTTATACAGCATCAGTATTGTGGAATAATTCTAATGTTAAAGGTGCAATGTGCAGAAAAATCGCTCCTCCATTTCCTGGTTGCTAAAATTCTAGTTTGCCTAATTTCAGTTGGATAAAACAAGCAGTCATTGTGTAGAGAATCATTGTACTGCTCTGAAATAACTTTTCCATATCAATGTGAAGCTGGTGTACAAAACCAAGACACTAAAACTGAACTTGAGAACTGGAAGCATAGATATAGCGCACATAACAGATCTACCGCATCTTAGGCTTGCTTTCAATGAGTGACATCTATAACCCATTTCTATGTGAACTTGGTCTGGTTGCCCAGAAAGTTACATACTGCAGCTTTAAGGTAAGATGTCAATGGAGAAAGCTGGCCTGAGAGCAGCGCTGCCTTTCTTTTGATCCGATCAGTATTGACACATGCCTCAACGACACGATAAGCGAATGTTCTCTCTGCATGGTCTTTTGGGAAACGCATGTTGCATCTTCGGGCCCTTCAGAGTTCTCTTCATTTTTAAATCAACTAATTAAATGTGTCCTTTTCATTTCCCCTCAGGTCATCTGGTGGCCAACGAGATGAACCACTTCTCTTCAAGTCTCTGCCTTGTCCTGGTGTCTGTATGATGTTGATTTAATCCACTCTCCTGTTGTGTACAAAATTATGGATTTAATAAAGCAATATCTATTGACGCTGTCTCAATGGTAAGCTTGATTTACTGGCGTGTAGTAACCCATTAATTCAAAAGGTGTCAATGTTCAATTTCCAAACAAACTTTTGCTCAATTAAATCAATTATGGTCTTTTCAGACAACTGACATATACAACATATTATGTTTACATGAACATATGGCAGACCCAAACATTTAACCTAACTAGTAGTATGTACTTTGATGCATCTCATAACACTGCTGGGTCGAAACTGATATAAAATGGTAGTTCAAGAAAGTTGAGGACAAAGGGATTAATTCCAACAATGGGTTTGGTCAGCATTCACTTTGATTCAATGCAGAGGGGTCTTGTAATTCTGTCAGGTTTTGCATAACCTCTCAAACCCTTCTTCCCGTAGTGTAGGGTGTTCAGCTGTTAATTTCGCCCACGGCTGGCTGTTAAACGTCAATGATTGCTTGTGGACCGGTTTTTGAAATATGGCCCTTCTCTCATTTTAGCGAGAAATAATCTTAAAACACTAACATCAACTAGCAGATTTGCAAATAGCCATATGTTGCGTACTTCCTCCGTTAACGTTACACATGCTAGATTGCTAATTAGCACTGGTGGTCGTCTTCCTGAAGTGCTGTGATACGGCCGTTTGGGGACACTAACCATAAAGGTGTGTGGTAATTTAACATTTTGTTTTATCAAAATTCCAAAACTTTACCGCAAGCGATCCGTGTTAACGTTAAGAGCAAGCGTCGGGGCTCTTAACAAAATGGTCCCCGGGAAGAAGTTACCTTCATCAATAGGTGCTAGCCAAAATGTCATTTTGCACTATCCCTGTTAGGTGGCCCATTTAGTTGAATATTGCAATAATCAGACAGTATTACCAATATCAAATTCTATCACCAGAAAGTTTGTTACCACTGAAGTTCTCCCACCTTGTGGTTTCTGATGTCATACGGTAGGGATGAAGGAAGGACGGTGAAAGTAGTCCAAGGTTTCTGTTGACAGGAAGCGGAAGTGGTCATTAGACTAGCTAGCAGGAGGAAAAGACAGCAGCGATAAGACATCCTTTCATGGATGGTTGGAAATAGTCAACATGCCGGTTTTAGCGTATAAAGCGTGAACATTCCTACCAACATGAACAACATTATGGAGGAACAGGAGAGGGATACTCTCCTTGCTGCTGTGCCCGAATCCCAAGTTTTGACGCCGGTAACTATGTTTTGGCTAGCTAGCTAACCAATAACACGCAATCTGATTTCTGGCAACTGTTTTCAAATGACAGCCAACCTTGCTACCATTCGATCAGCGTATAAAGTTACTTGGCTTGTTATTTACTGTTTACTGCTAACGTTAGCAAAGTTTGTAAGTTAACCATGTTGGCTACAGATTGTACACCAGATATTGAGAACGTTATTTAAATCTGTCATTTAGAAGACGCTCTTAACCATAATTGCTCTGGATAAGTGACTTGCTCAAGGGCACATCGACATATTTTCCACCTAGTCGCCTCGGACATTCGAACCAGCGACCTTTTTGTTACTGGCCCAACGTAGTTTTCCTTACTTCCACCAACAGCAGTTAGCAGCCAACATAGTGACAAATCTAATTTTTCAAATTTCAATAGCTCTTTAACCATTACTCCTAAAACTTTAACTGGTTCTAGCTAACCCGATGGCATAGACACACATTTTACACGCTTTTTTATTTTTTAATATTATTATATATTTTTTTCAATAGCTTCTTTGTCATGTGACCAAGTGACTTCAAACAAGGTTCAAAATGTACACTCAGCAGACCTACACATTGCACACACTTTAGTTTGTCCATTTTCATCTCACATGTTTTTACATTAGTTTTTCAAACTTTATAATTTCAATAGCTCAATAGTAATGTGACACAATGACCGCAAACTACTTGTCCACGGACTGGCGGAGACGGGTGCCGCGAGGCAACCAGTGCGGTAATGGGACCGGTCCCGGAGAAACTGGCGGCATCCCTGGTGAGAGTTCTTTTTTTTTGTGAAGGGCAGAGTGCCTGGAATGCGTTCGCCCCGGGAGAGGGACCCAAGCCCTGGAAAGCTTTGCTGCTTCAGCGGCGTCTGGTGAGCTCTCCCTGGCCTTTGAAAATCTGGGAGCGAGGGTGTAAATCTCAAAGGTGGGCCCGTACCCATATCCACAGCAGGTCTCAAAGGTGAACAGCCTCTGGCAGGTTATAACAATGTAGGTAAGGAAAGTCTGCAAAAAATATCTGTAATTTCGGGGTAAGGATTGGCTCTTAGGGCTGGGTCGGTTGGGGTGCGAAGCGGGGCTGGGCTCGAGCCGTGGCTGGGGGAGCAGTCGCTCTGTCGCCCTTTTTATTTTTATATTTTTATTCCACCTTTATTTAACCAGGTAGGCCAGTTGAGAACAAATTCTCATTTCCAACTGTGACCTGGCCAAGATAAAGCAAAGCAGTGCGACATAAACAACAACACAGAGTTACACATAAACAAACATACAGTCAATGACACAATAGAAAAATCTATGTACAGTGACTGCAAATGTAGAAGATTAGGGAGGCCCTCCTCTCGCCATCATTGGAAGTTAGTTGTGCAACTCATGGTTTCTCGTGCGTGGTCTCGCAAGGGGCTGTATGTGGGTGGTGTCCGTTGGCCGGCCGAAGGCGGACCGGTGGGGAGGTTGGGTCTGGTGGTTGGCGGTGCAAACTCTGGACACGATCTGGGACCTTCTCGCAGATCTCGCCAGCTATGGCGCTTGCCGGCCCCAAACATTGTAGGTGGGGAGGTCTCCTCTACACTCACTAGACTTGAGGCGGAGACTAAACCCATTGGCCCTGTAGTGATAGGGCATTGCATGGATCTGGCTCATGCCCTACGAAGTGGGGAAAGGTATCTCCAGCTTGTCTGGGGAGCGAGGCCTACATTTGATGTGGGTAGTACCATCCATGGCCATTGATTTGCTGCGGAACAATAAAACAGATGGAAGAAGCTTAGGTTCCCACTGGTGACGGATCACTGAATGTCAACTTGATGAAATTCAAAGGAGCGTACCCAAATGTCGCAGTCGCACTCAAATCACCCGTGGAGTGACTGTGACCCCCTCATGTCAAAGTGAGGAATATCGATGAAGCGCTGGTAAAGGTGGTCGATGGTGCCGCTAGATACTGCGAGGGTTATTTTGTTCTTGATTGGGTGTAAAAACCCCATTAAAGAAGGTTAGTAGCAGAAGGTTAGTAGCGGCAACTGATGTCCAGTTTGTAAGATAGAAAAGCCTCTGATGATACCACCGGATGGATGTCATTTTGACGATATCTGACCGTTGCATGCTAGCCTTCGCGGTCGCTCTCAATCCACCTTCAGGGTGGCTGTGACCCACTCATGTCAAAGTGAGGCAATTCGATGAAGCAGGGACAAAAGGTGGGACATAATTGATATTCTCTTGAGGTAGCCAAATGCATTGTCATCTAATTAGTGACGCGCATGAATGTAGGAACGAGATTCCCACTGTCCCTACCTATTGTCTAGCAAAACCACAGTCAAGGGAACGGGCTTGGCGGAATCAGCGGGGAAAGAAGACCCTGTTGAGCTTGACTCTAGTCTGGCACTGTGAAGAGACATGAGAGGTGTAGAATAAGTGGGAGGCCTTTGCCGCCGGTGAAATACCACTACTCTCGTCGTTTTTTCACTTACTTGGGGAGGCAAGCCCTGGGTGCGACCCGCTCCAGGGACAGTGGCAGGTGGGGAGTTTGACTGGGGTGGTACACCTGTCAAACGGTAACGCAGGTGAGCTTAGGGAGGGCAAAAGCTCGCTTGATCTTGATTTTCAGTATGAAAAGTTCATAGCGATGTCGCTTTTTGATCCTTCGATGTCGGCTCTTCACCAAGCGTTGGATTGTTCACCCACTAATAGGGAACATGAGCAGAGTTTGGACCATTGTGAGACAGTTTAGTTTTACCCTACTGATGATATGTTGTTGAAATAGTAATTCTGCTCAATACGAGAGGAACCGCAGGTTCAGACATTTGGTGTACGTGCTTTGCTGAGGAGCCAGTGATGCGAAGCTACCATCTGTGGGATTATGACTGAATGCCTCTAAGTCAGAATCCCCCCTAAACGTAACGGTACCGTAGCGCCGCAGATCTTCGGTTGGCCCGGGTTAGCCTTCCTCTTTTGACAGGTGAGTAGAGCCGTTCGTCACGAGGTTGGGGTGCAGCCGGATAAGTTGCTGCCCCTCTCCTGATGCGCACCGCATGTTTGTGGGGAACCTGGTGCTAAATCACTCGTAGACGACCTGATTCTGGGTCAGGGTTTCATACGTAGCAGAGCAGCTCACTTACTGCAATCTATTGATAGTCAGCCCTCGATCTAAGCTTTTGTCGGGGCCAGAGGCCAGACACAGAGTGTAAGAGAGAACAGGCAGGTGGGTAGAAGGCATAAGACATGGACATTGGGCTCTGGATAGGTAGGGGGCTAGGTGGTGGTCGCCCATCCGCCAGGCCCGTCTTCTGGTGGGATTGTCAGTCAGGTTGGGACTCGCTGTAGAAGTCAAAAGGTCACCAGGTGCACGATGAGGCCTTCCCCAAGGCTGGGGGCACTCAGAGTCCAAGCAGGGACGGCCGGACTCGGGCTGGGGGCATCACTCAGGATGTGGAGGTTGGGTTGGGGACTTAGTCTCTGAGTGGATAAAAGCGGGCAGATTCCAAGCGTTATTATGAGCCGTCCTCCACTCAGCAGCCTCCATTGCTATATGGAAATGGCTAAATTGAAATGTTTCTTGCAGAAGAAATATGAAAAGCATAGCTATGGTAGCAATTGAAACGGAAGAGTTTCACAAAGTTAATGACACGACTGAATCCAAACAGAACACTGGTAATTTTATGATATAACCAAATATTTTGGGTGTCCTTTACTGGACAGCCCTATACAAACCGCCAGCAAACCGCCAGATTTGAACTAACCTGTATTTGATAACACTTTTTATGGTCTTGATTCGGGTGTGACCAGTTGCAGGTGATTCGTTTGAATTTTGAAAATGCTCAGTTATTAAAATAAATGTTTTTCTCCATGAAGTAATCCAACAATGTTTATGCCACCATCTTGTCAATTAAAAACCTTCTCTCATTGAGCGACACTGGTGAGTCCCATCGTGACATGCAGCACTTTGGGAAGTGTCATGATCATGATGGCACTCACCTGTGACAAACAATGTGAGAAGATTTTAAATAGACAAAATGGCGGCGTAAACATTGTTGGATTACCTCATAGGAGCAAAAAATGTATTAAAAAAAATTGATCCGTTTCTAAATTGGTAGCAATATACTTTGATAGTTATCTTTTTGAGTCAAATGAGAGGCTAATGGCAGGGCTAATTTGTAGTTGTGTAGCAGCATTAAGGGCAAGGCTGTTTTCTGTAGTTGTCTTCCAGGGATCCTCTATTTGTAACAGAATCCTCCATGACATTTCATACATTCCTGATTTTCACATGTCAAGGGTCCGGGCAATGGCAGCAGCTCAAGACCAAGGGCTACAGATGGGGGCATCAGACCTTTGGAGAAGAGGGGACCCTACATCATGTCCAAAGCCCCAGCCATTCACATGAAACTACGTAAGCACATCCCTGGCCCTAGATTGACACAATTCCTGTTTAAAGCCTTGTGATGATTCAGTATTTCAGTGTCATAGCCTATGTTTTTATTTAAAGTGTTCTTCTGCATGTGACTGAATCCTGGCTTTAGAGAAACACCGTGAGATGGCCCGTAAAGCAATGAAGAAAAAAGGCCTTACCTCAGGGGGTCCAGTGATGCAACAGCCCAGGCAAGGAGGAAAGAGGTAAGAGATGTATGTTTGTAGGTGTGTATCATTGGACGCCTACAAACATGGAATTTGAGGTATTTGAGCTGTTACAATTCAAGTTTCTCTTGTTCCTCTTGTAGAAGTGTGAAGTTCAACAAAGGCTATGCTGCTTTGAGTCAGCATGCTGAAGAGACACTGGTAGCATTGGATTCAGACAGGTAAAGGACTACACACATATGGCGCCGAATGTTGATCTGCCAATCGTTCGGCGCGCTGGGATTTAGGGACCACACCCTGGTGGATGTCTGACATTGTGTGCGCCTGGTCAGCAATGCACATTTTAAAAGGCAATTTTCCCACGTTTGCATAGACCACATTTATGGTAAACGCTGCATATGTTGACTCAATCGTAAATTACCTTTAAGTGGCACATTGTCCAAATCTGAGATCGGATTGAATCCCAGCCTAAGAGTTTTCCTAATGACATTATCTTGTCTTGACCTTGCAGTGATGATGAGCTAGATGTCGAGCAGTATTCCTCGGGATATTCTTCAGCTGAGGTGAGTGTGCCCAGTGTGAAAGAGTGTATACTATACTCAGACCATGCTTCTACATAGAAAGGCTTGTTCGTTGAGCAGCAGTGCTCTCTATCAGGAACAGGGTTCAGTTTTTATATAAAATAGTTGCCCTTATAGTCAACTGCACATCTATTCATATTTAAACAAGATTCAATACAAGTATACACAATGTAAAAAATAATCTGAAATCCACCTACAATTTATATTCTCCTCACACATTTTTCTTAACCTCCTGTCCGCATACCTTTTTTGAATTGTCATTCCACGGCTGACCTCTCTGTGCAGGTACACCCAGACCTGAGCAGGCAGCTGCTGCAGGATGGATACCGGCTGGATGAGATCCCTGACGACGAGGACCTGGACCTCATTCCCCCTAAAGCCATGGGTTCCTCAGCCTGCTGCTGCGCTGAGGCCCCGTCGTGCTCCGTGCAGTGAGGAGGGCACTTAGTGCTGTGACCTGGCTGACCCTGCAGCTCTGTGTTTAAAGACTGGACCTCTGTTACCCTGACCTTAGCCACTGTTTAAGTCAAGGAAAGGCCTCTTGTTCCCCAAACCCTACCACTGTCTAAGCATGGAACCCCCCAAACACTTTAAACGCCTAGCCACTGTTTATGCAGTGCTCTCTACACCCTAACTAACCTTAAGCATGGACTGAAGTCATGGGGGCCTTAGCCACTGTCCAAGCGGGCTCTCTGTCACCCCAAAGGTTGACCTCTGTGTTATTTTGGATCTAGATGAAATGCTAACCATGCTGAAGCCCCTCTGAATAGACAGGTGCAGGGTGATTCATCTCTGGACATGCACTATACTCATTCACCTGATGGAGAAGGTCACTGTCTTGTTGTCCTCTTTGGCATATCTCTCCCAGGTCTATTTAAACATAGAAAATTGATATGCATACAGCAAATGTCCTAGAGCGGTTTGAACGCAAAAGTTTTTCCGCAAGCTTGTCTTGCTCCAATTCCCTTTCAAAGTAAGCCCTTTGAAAACAAACCTGAACATTCCCTAGCTTTAGATATATTGATTGGCATTTTTAATACATCTTCCTAAAATTCCCTGTTTCTGTTGCAAATCCTTGGTATTAATCTTGGGTCTAACCTCAAACCCTTGTCTGTGGCTTTGACACTACATGGTTTACTTGTAAGTAAATTAATGCTTTAAATTGTATAGGGAAACTAGCACTTACTCATGTCAGGCTGCCTTTCAATGCTTTTTCCAAAGTGTTATATGTTAAAGGGTTACAAAATGGCACTGTTTTTACTGTAATGTTACAGCAATGAGAACTGGTCAATCTTGTCCTGTGTGTTAGAGGTAACATTACATCCCATGGTGTCACTGAGGTTAACCACTACCTCCTGACAATGCTGTACACAATAACCTACTTGATCCTCTGCCTACTACATATAGTAGTTACTTAGATACTCACAGGGACATGCATGCGATAGGCGATCTGAACAGACAAGTCACCGACCTGTTACATTTTGATCACTCTCACTCGCATGTCACTCAGCAAATTGTCAATTTACCCACCCGTATGTTAGTATTTTGGTATCTTCTGATTTTTAAAGCAAGCAGTACATTGTCAGTACACTAAACATTTTCAAGAATTCTGTCTGTGTTGTCAGGCATTAGAATGAGTGATTCTCATCACTCGAGCCCTTACATGTGTGGCTAAAGATAAGTGGGTTTGCTAGTTGCTGTTTATCAGTGCAGACTTAATGTGGAAGTGTGTGTCAGTCTGGTGGTGTTTACACAAGCGACCCAATTCTGATATTCTTTTCACTAATTGGTATTTTGACCAATCACATCAGCTTTGAAAAAGAGCTGCGGTGGAAAGTTCTGGCATGATTGGTCCAAAGACCAATTTAGCAGAAAGAATATCAGAATTGGGCTGCCTGTTTAAACGCAGCCATTGAGTGCTTGACCTGTGTGCTAGATAGATAAATATTGCACTCAACACCAACTGGTGCAGTTAGTACACTGCACTCGCCTGTACTATGCAACTAATGGGACAATCTGCTTCTGTGTCCTAGTTAAAACAATATACCAAGTTTTACTGAGTGCTAAATGTTTTTAAAAAAAAACATTTATTAGGTATAGGAAACTATTTTTATTTGATTACAACGATTGTTTTGCTATATTCAATATAATTAATATGCACACGTCCTGTTGTAATTTTCTTCTGGTTTGCTGGAGGGGATGTTACACCATTGAAAGTTATTTTCACAGAATTCAGAATACTATCAACCTAATCTCTGTCAAATATTTGTTATGTAGAAGAGCTTGAATGTACAGCATTGAGGATGCAGAATATGTTTATGATGAGTATTCTGGTATATTGGAAAGACATCTTGATAAAAGCAGGTTGGTTATGTTAGATCAGGGGTGTCAAACTGGGCTGTTGGTTTTTGTTTTAACCTTTCAGTTAAGACCTAGACAACCAGGCGAGGGGAGTTCCTTACTAAACAGTGACCTTAATTCCACAATCAAGTACAAGGGAGGAGCGAAAACACACAGACATTACGCGCTCCGTGGAATGAGTTTGACACGTGGAATAAATAGATAGTTAACTGAACATAGAGACCACACATACAGTGGGGCCATAGTACCAGACCATTTCCATCCATTTGGGGGCAGAATTGAGTTGTCACAATATTTCATGGCGAGGGAAGTAGCTAACCGGCTGTCATTACTTGCGTTACGTACATGCATCACTGTATAAATGTGTCTTTATAGGCTATTTTATACTTCACCGCTCAGCAGAGTAGTTTTAATCTGGGATTATAAATTGCATTAGTACTGTACCTCAATAGTTATGTAATTTTAGCTTTGCATTATCAATGTTTGTCAAAAATGTAGGGCCGGCAAATTATTCAACAGGCAAGTTATCCACATGTTAAATGGAATTGTATTGAGGGAAAACGCCTGTCAGCATAACGGCCACACGCGATCTATTATGTACTATTTAATAGGCTCTAGTTTGCATGGACTGACAATGTTGCCATTCTCATAAAATTGCCATTCTCATGAGATTTGCATACGCATAGTAACTATTCAGCCAACGCTGCGCTGGAACTCTGGAACTTGTTGCTGTCACTGGGCGGGCCCTAATGATGTTGTACGCCTAGACGGGGGGTGTAATTCAAGTGAAGGAAAATCGAGTCAAGGGAGTTACCTCAACGGCTAGTTTTTCGAGATATGAGATCGGGCCATATTTCATGTTCGTCTTTCTCTAAATAAAAAAAAAGAAGTGGAGAAAGATACAATTGAGAGTTACACAGCCAACATTCTGCCTATCTGCTGGTGGGCAAATTTACCCCCGTGCATGCACAATTTCTCTGTGTTTACAAGTGATTGAAACCGTGCCAGCGAAGAGGGAAAAGGATAACCTAGGAAGGAGGGATGGTGGACAATTCCGGTAGCAGCAAGGCACAAATGGTGAGTTGTTTCCCCCTGTTTGGCGCTGTGCCCTGGCTGGGTCTCGGCTGTGTCATAGCCTATAGGAGCGAGGTAACGAACATTTATTTGCAGAGCAATATAGTCTCGTGCTTTTAGCCTATCAAAAGTAACGCTTTAAAAAAAATGGAAATCCTTATTAATATTTGGTTTTGATAGTTCAGCGTACGTCATTGCCAATGTCCTGTTTTAATTACAGTTAAAAATCCTACTGCAAATAAATAATGTATAGTGCGTAACCCAATAAAATAGATCAAATGCATGCATATTTTTATGCACTGTAATCTGCTCCCCTAATATGATTTAGATAGGGGGGAGTATATGTGCGTAGCGAGCTACGATACTATACGCTGTTTACTCATGTACGTTTTCTGGAGTCTCGCCATATACATCCGGAAGGCTAATTTTGACTGACTGCACGAATAGAAGAAGCTGTAGGCCTATGTGTTTTGGATAAAATTATATTCGAACTTTAACAATCATCTAACGTTAATTTTGAATGTAGGATACATCTGGGTTGATTTGTTGTTTTGGATTTAAGCTAAATTGACACCTTTTGATGATAAGAAACAACTGTACGAGGCTACATGGTTCACAATTATTTCAAAGTTGTTATTGTTACTGATGTTTATGTTAATCCAATGGTTTACATTGTTTTAGCTCATTCTTAAAGTGGTGCATATCTATTTCAATTGAGTGTTATGCGTTAACTCGAATTCATTTTTTTCCAAATAATAAACATAAATGCAATATGCTGTAGATCTATCTACAGGACAAAACGTGGTCTTGTAACTTCTGTATTATGTGCAGCTGTGCTGAACATTGTATACTTCTCCTATACTACACCTACGTATAAATATGTCCTGCATTTTACTACTGTACTTTTAAATACAATCACGTGTAGCACCAGATATTGCATACCATGCAGTCCTTTCCATGCAGTACATTTATTTGTACTTTTTGTTGTTGTTGTTTATTAACAGTATTTTGCAGTGTCTTCTCCCCTTTCCTCAATGTCAATTAGCCTTTCCCTCATCTATTGTGCTCATGTTGAAACTTACCCATGTTATCCTCATGAAGTGGATGGTTTGTTGTAGCCTACTGTACTAAGTCTAATCCTGACATCTGGGACTTCCCTGTTTTTTATGTCTAAATAGTCCACTTTGTGTTATGCATGTTTTTATTAGAACCTGTAAAGCCAGACATCCAGTGGTCATTTGAGTTGTTGGTTTATGGTTGGCTATTGATGTCTTCCTCACTTCCTCTCCCAGCCCAGCATGTCACAGGAGAGTGGTCTGGGGGGTGTCTATCCTCAGGCAGGCACGGCAGGAGGAATGAAGCTGGAGGCTGTCATGGAGCAGCTGCAGCGCCAGCAGCAGGCCAGGCTGGAGATGGAGTGCAAAGAGAGGCGGCTCCGCGAGGCCCACATCATGTACGCCCAGCAGGTAGCAGCGCAGCAGGCCATCCTGGCTCCGGCCCGGGCCTCTGGAGCTGGCTTCATGGGCAAGGCCCTGGTTGGAGGTGCAGGGATACCCAGAGGAGGCCCACTGTCCCGGGTCTCCAACCAGAGCAGTGTGGACTCAGAGAGAGAGGATGAGGAGGACAGAGGCCGGGATTCAGGGGATGATGAGGAGATGATGGATGGAGACGAGGGGAGTGAGGAGGAAGAGGGAGGGGCTAGTGGTCTTGAGTACCTCCGCAAGCAGACACTGGCTCTACAACAGGGTGCCTCCCACCTCCCAGCGCATCCATTTGGCAGTTACTCTACCTCAGGCCCCCAGCAGGTGCCATTGCCACCTGTCAGGGTGAAGCAGGAGCCTGACGAGAGCCGCTCTCCTGCAGGGCCCCATTCTGCCACCTCCCCCAACGGGCAGGCTGACTGGAATAGCTTTGAGGATCAGTTCAAACAGGTAAGGCCACCTTGGCTTACGCCATTCTACTATCCTTATAAATGTATGTCAGTTCTCCTTTCTTAGCTATATTCTCAAAATCCAATCCGAATGTAATTTTATGTCTGCCCTTGACATTAAAGAATAGATTTGTCCACATGAAGAAAGAAGCCACATTTCTTTGAATATTTCTCCTCGGCAGCTAATCTGGTATCCAAAGTTGTACCATCTCTTCCCCAAACACAGTGAGTCAACACAAAGCTGTATAATGAAAATACAAATGTCCCCCTTGGTAAGTAAGCGTCATATAGGGGGAAAGCCTTTCGCTATTTTCCAGTCTCCTGTTGTGTCTGATTTGTTTCTGCCCTCTCCTGCTGTGAGCGGGTGGGTTAATCTTAGCTTCGACACAGACCTCTCAGCCAGTATCTTTGTGAGACACTTACAATCACTGGGGAGGGCTGAGCCGCTCTATGGCTTTTGTGGCCAAAAATCCTAGAAGTGTGCACTGGCAGAGGGCCAGGCATGTGTGTCTCTCTCTCTCACTCTCTCTCTCTCTCACTCTCTCTCTCTCACTCTCTCAATCTCTCTCACTCACTCACTCACTCACTCACTCACTCACTCACTCTCTCACTCACGCACTCAGTGATTTCTCTCTTGTGCTCTCCTGGCAGACGTGCAGCACACGGTGTGAGAAGGTAGAGGTATCCTAAGGCACAGTAGTGGTGCTACCCATCTGAAGGGTTTCAGCACTGTGCCAAGTGTACTTTTTCCATTGAAGGTAAATATTTCCTCACAGCTTTGTCACGGCGCGACAGAATGCAGAGTGGAATCCAAGCTATCCTTCATGGTTGAGTCAGCACTAGGGAAGTAGCATGTGTTGTGTAACAGCCCACCCGTGGTTGATATAAAAAGCCATGTTGCAGTGGAGTTGACAGATGTAGGAGGCAGAACAGATCTATTGCTGTGACTGACCGTTGCATTGCGTGTGCTGCACTATCATTTTCCAAGGATGTCATTACTGTCTATTTAAAGGGGAAATGGCTTTGGGACTGTCACTCCGTCTATTTCCAAATTTAGCTCCACAGGAGTGATGGTGGAAGGGGAAGTAAATAAATGACAGCAGATTGAGCCCTGGATTAGAGGCAGGCAGGCAGCAGCAGTGCTATGGTTAGAGTAGGCTACAGTTATCACAAAGAACAGACGGACAGGATAGAGGGTGTAGTAGACTTCTAGCTACCACATTATTAGATCACAGTGGAAACAACCTAAATGAAAAAAAGTTTGATCACATTGTTATGTGACTGTGTACAAAAAAATGCGTCATTGGCGGCAGTAGGTTAGAGGTGGTCGACATGTCTCTGTTTAGGCCAGTTGTCAGACAGCCACCAGTGATCAGAGCAGGAGAGGTGTCGCAGAGCCCTGGCCTGGCTATCTGTGGCGTGGTTCTTTTATTAGGAGAGGGGATTGAGCCTGGGGGGTTGGAGAGGCATTGTCAAACGAGAATTGGTCTGCGCTTTTTTTTGTTTCCTCTCTTTTATCTTTCCTGTCATTATGTCAGCTCTGCAGTATTTAACGACTGCTCATCTCTTGTGGCAGTTTTAGGTTGCACTGCTGAAGGGGGACTTTTTTGATGGTATTGTCTTCAAGAGGCTGGAGAGAAGCCCCAGCAAATGCCACAAATACCATTCTCTGGAGGGAGTGTTGATTAATATTTTCAAAAGCAATGGCACACCATAATCTGGGTGTCACAATAGTTTGAACTAGCCTGTTATATTAATTTATATTAAGGTTATAAAAAACAAATAGAACAACCTACCACTGATTTGATATTATGCAATTGTTATAATATATATAATATATGCCATTTAGCAGACGCTTTTATCCAAAGCGACTTATATGTGTGATTTGTATGTGTACATACATTCTACGTATGGGTGGTCCCGGGAATCGAACCCACTACCCTGGCGTTACAAGCGCCATGCTCTACCAACTGTGCTACAGAAGGACCACGAATGGGAAAAGGGGATACCTAGTTAGTTTTACAACCTAATGCATTCAACTGAATGTCCTCTAAGTGTTTCCCAACTCCAGTTCTCCAGAACCCCCAACAGCACACATTTTTATTGTAGCCCTGGACAAGCACACCTGGTTCAACTTGTCAATTAATCATCAATTCCTCAATGAGTTGAATTAGGTGAGTTTGTCTGGGGTTACAACAAAAATGTGTGCCGTTGGGGGTACAGGAGTTGGGAAACACTGCTCTACGACAGCACTCTGTGTCAAAGGTGCATGGTGTAAAAATCGGGGGTGGAGAGTTTGTGTTTTCTGTCATTGACACATGTGTCGTGACCTCGCCCTTGCCCTAAACAGCAGAGTAAATAATTGTCAAACGAGAGGATGGACAAAAGCATTGCGTGGAGTGTTGGCCGGGGTGTTATTGGGCCTGGGCAGATCACTCTCTTTCCCCCCGGTCTGGGCTCCGCTGTAGGCCCACTAATTGACCTCTCGTATCCCTCTCCTCATGATAATCTCCCAGTGATTAATAGAGTAATAATCACGCCTGTGGACCGTGCCCTGGTGTGTCGGGCAGTGATAGCTAACTCCCTCCCTAGCAGCTCCATACTGGAGGGGTTGAGCTGAGCATTTTCTAATGATACAACTTGTGGTAGACTAGAGGTAGTTTTTGTTTCGCTGGTTTATCTGCCGTTTCTTCATGTTTACATCTTTGATGTTCCTTTTTTTTCTGGTGTCAAGGGAGACCTAATCAACAAAAGTTAGACTGGGGCTTCATTTGCATTGTAGTGATGACCGAGTCAGGGAGCGCTAAGCTGGGTCTAGGAGGGAATGCTGGGAAGACCACTGGAAATGTGAGAAATGGTTTCTTTGCACTGTGACATGGTTTCTCAGAGCCTCTCTCTCATCGCATCATTAAACTCCAAGCACTGCTGGTTTCTACTGCTGGCTGCTGCTAGTTACTGGCCAGGCATTAAAACATGTTTGTTGAATGCATGCTGTTGCATAATTCAGCTGTCGCCCCAGCAACGCATCAGTCAGGAAATGGGGAGCTGGCTGCACAGCTGCAGCTGCCTGCGATGCGATCGATGGAGGTTGTGGGAGCTGCTTTTAGAGCAGGGAGGAGGGGGTGAATGTTAAGCCTCGTTTATGGCGGACATATTTAGCAGATGTATTCCACTATGCATTTTGACAATGAAATGTGGATCAAATGCAGCCTGATGCATCTGCCCAGGAGAGTGCTGGGAAGACCACTTGAAATGTTTTTTTTTTTTTGTTGCACGGTGACATGGCTTCAGTTCTCAGAGATGGAGGCTGTGGTTGGAATCATGGGGCCTCTCTCCCTCCTTGCCTAGTCTGTGATACAGTACAGGTGTACGGCATCAGTATGACCTTGTTAAAGGCTTCACAATGTTGCCTTGTTTGTATTCACTATCCAATGCCACTTACTACCTGTTTTTCAATGATGTTGTATACTTGTTCAGTTTGAACCCTCCCATCTCCTTTGTTTAGCAACATCCTGTTTGTTTTCTCCTATTGACAGCTACTACTGGGGATCTGTAGCTATTATAAGCCAGATTCTTGCCGTGTTTAGTTAAGTGAACACAGTCTGCTTTTAGTTTATTTTCCTACCTACCACAGGCTAGAGTTCTTCTCACACAGCCTTTTTTAACCAACAGAATTTCCCGGCCTAGATAATTCTTCACATCTATTTATAGAACCATTGTGCAACACCTATTTGTTGTACTGTTGAAAGCATAAAAAAAAAACACACACACACAACGGTGTCTCATTAGTTCGACACAGGTTTTCTAATGGTTGTGTTTAAAGACTGGTTGAATAAGTATAGCCTAGTCCTGTTGTAGAATGTTTGTACAGTCTTTTGTCCACTCAGATGACTCGGATGAATGTCTCTTGTGGAGCTGGCAATACAGTAACTAACTTTACATTTTTCATTTCTGGTGTTCCATTGAGACTGAATCGTTGGTTACATAAGATCCATTACTTTTTTTGTGGACCATCGAGATCGCCAATGTGCTGGAGTTTCTTTTCAATTCACAATACAGGAACTAACAGAATAAGAACCGATCAAGAACACACATCCTATGATCTGGGCTTTCTTGATGTGTCCTAATGTGATTCATGTGATTGATAGGCTGAGCGCTAAGGGGTTAACATTGCCTAATTTGGCCTGTTAATTTCAGAGCTTGTCTTAAAACAGATTAGACTGCTCAGGGCCTCCATGATTCCAGCTTTAGTTTTAGTTTGTGGTGGACAACTACCCGGTGAGATTGTGGCTGGAGCCAGGATTTATGATAATACAGTTTGAGAAGTTTATGATTATATAAATTAGGATATCCGTAGTTTATGTTGCTCTTATGTTAGGCTGATTTAAGATGTGGCTTTAACACTGTGTTTGAACTAAGTGTCCTTGTATACATTTCTATTTTCATGCTTCAGGCAGTCCACATTAATGAATTATGTATGTTGATGTTTTTCTTGTGTATTTTAATCCAGTCTTTATTTTCATAACCTGGGTTTCAATGATGGAGCATTTCTAACTCTTTAAACAGACTCGGCGCTGTGTTTATACGTTTGCTTCACATGGTGCCTTGCGTCTGTACTGGGATTTTCTGTCTGTTTGTGGCCCAGTGCTTTGTGGGCCTTCGTTGTGCCTCATTAACAAAGGGCCCTGGCTGGGTGGTTTGGGTGTAGGAGGCAACACACGATTAGCACCGACTCCACCATTCTAATAGCATTCTTTCCATCAGAGAGTAGTCTGTACTAAATGTAACTGTGCTAGTTTGACTTGGTATAGAAACCAATACCGAACCTGTTTAGGTGTCAGATTTACAGAGATTTAGAAGGGAGACGTGAGCCTGAGTAATCTTGTGAGATGATGGAACCATGGGGCTATGGGAAGGCTCCTTTGTGGGAGTTTGCTTGCGGTGTCCTGCTCCTAACAGTCAAGTGTGGAATATTCCGCTAACCTAGAAATAGAGGTAAAGAGATGAAGGGGGAGACGTTGTGGAGGGGTGGGGTCAGGGGGATATTGGTCTGTCTCAACATTGCACTGCCCCACCCAAAGGAAACATTCCAGACGGAATTAAAGAGTTAACTGTTCAAACAGTGAGCATTCTCATTGTGGCTCCTACCAGAGGCTGGGGGGGTGGGGCTGGGGGGGTGGGGTAGCGTATCTGTGCTGTTCTGTCAGGGCCGTGATTGGTGATCTTTTAATTTATTTTAGTCATTGTCACAGGGGCTGTAAAAGAAAAAGGAGCGGGAGGGCTGGTGCAGGGAAAGACACTTATTTTATTTATCTCCGTCTCAAAGGGCACACCTGCTGCTGCTGGGAGAGAGCCCTCCCGGGGAGGCTGGTCTGGTCTGGTCTGGTCTGGGGGAACCCTTATGGCTCCTCTCCACTTCTCTCTCAGACAGACAGACTATGCTGTGCTAAAGATGTGCACCAGCTGACCTGACCAGAGCTTGGCCCACTCAACCTCAGCTTTATTGGCAGTGATGAGTCTACCGACCATGGATTGGCATAGTGATTTTTGTCTGAGGCTACAGGGAAGAAAGGAGTTGTTGAATTTCAAGATCCGTGCTCTTGATTGCAGCTCCAGCACTATGGCCACATGAACCAAAAAGAGGCCAAATATTATTAAAGATGGTGTTTTCTGCCACCATATGTAATAATAATAATAATTTGGTGGGTGTTTCTATATTTGTCCTATTTTATACATCTACAAGTAGGGCGGGGCGATATGGCCTTAAAATCATACACATGGCCAAAATGATTTGTTGAACGTCTCATTCCAAAATCATGGGCATTAATATGGGAAGGCTTTCCACTAGGTTTTTGAACATTGCCTCGGGGACTTATTCAGTCATGAGCATTAGTGAGGTTGGACACTGATGTTCGGCAATTAGGTCTGGCTCGCAGTCCGCTTTCCAATTCATCCCAAAGGTGTTTGATGGGGTTGAGGTCAGAGTTCTGTACAGGCCAGTCAAGTTCGTCCACACCGATCTCGAAACCATTTCTGTGTGAACCTTACTTTGTGCATGGGGGTATTGTCATGCTGAAACAGGAAAGGGCCTTCCTCAAACTAGCCCGAACAATAGCCCCAGCATTACTCCTCCTCCACCAAACATTACAGTTGGCACTATGCATTGGGGCAGGTAGCATTCTTCTGGCATCTGCCAAACTCAGATTAGTCCGTCGGACTGCCAGATTGGGAAGTGTGATTCATCACTCTAGAGAACGCGCTTCCACTGCTCCAGAGCTTTACACCACTTCAGCCAATGCTTTGCATTGCACATGGTGATTTAAGGCTTGTGTGAGGCTGCTCGGACACGGACACCCATTTCATGAAGCTCCCAACGAACAGTTCTTGTGTTGACGTTTGACGTTACTTCCAGAGGCAGTTTGGAGCTCTGTAGTGAGTGCTGCAACCGAGGACAGATACGTACTTCAGCCCTCGGTGGTCCCGTTCTGTGAGCTTTTGTGGCCTACCACATCACGGCTGAGCCATTGCTGCTCCTAGACGTTTCCACTTCACAATAACAGCATTTACAGTTGCCCAGGGCAGGTCAAGCAGGGCATAAATTTGACCAACTGGAAAGATGGCATCCTATAACGGTGCCATGTTGAAGTCACAGAGCTCTTCAGTGCGGGCCATTCTACTGCCAATGTCTATCTATGGAGATTGCATGGCTGTGTGCCCGATTTTATACACCTGTCACCAATGTGTGTTGCTGAAATAACCGAATCCACTAGTTGGAAGGGTCCACATACATGTAGTGTATCCCAATTGAATTTTTTAAAATTTATGGGTGATTTAATTATATATCTCGATTAATAAAAACAATTCTCTAAAGAAACTTTATTGTACAATTTAAAGGTAAAATACGCTGCATTTCAAACAGTCATCAATAAGCTATTGAATTCACCGCTTGTGAAATTATACCTAGGCTTTCCACAACCACAAGACCCACTAATAATTTAATTATTGTTTATTTAAGATATGAACACACCCTTCTGTCTGTCTCTGTTTGAACAGTCTGTCCATTTTGTTCATATATTGAAGTCAAGCAGCCTACTTTCTTTTTTTTCCTCTCAGAATGAGAACAAGTTGCACATATGTAAAACAGCAACTAGACAGCTAGCTGAAATGCTCCTAGCGGTACGTGGTAGCGCAATGCCACACGTGACAAACTGAGCATTACATTTCCAGAGTCAATGTTCATTGATACAACCACAATGTGAGGAGTTGCGACATGAAAAAGGGTATAATTTAGAAAAGGTTAACTTCCCCTTTTATTACGGTAAAATATTGTCGCAATGTGTTTCGGTGTCCGTATGAGTGATTTCTGTTGGACCAAACCTCAAATGCAAATAGCGAGTTGAAACTGCTTGTCAGAGAGGAAGAAGTGATCTCTCATCTTTGTTGTTAGTGGCAGGGGGAGGAGCTTGGTGTGTATGTGTGTAAATGGGAAGACAACGTGAGAACAAGTGGCCATAAACACGCATAATAAATAAATTACCTAGATTCTTAATTCGATATATTGCCCAGCCCTATGTACAAGTGTGTATTAATATTCATGTGTGAATTGGAAATGTGTTTTTCGCATATCCCAACTGAGTCACCTTCAGAGTTGGGTCACAGCCCCCCCCTCCCTCCCGTCAGGGATTCAAACTAGCAACCTTTCGGTTAGTGCCTATCGCTCAAACCACTAGACTACCTGCTGCCCTAACCTCAGTGATGTTTCAAATGTACGTTCTTGATAATGACAATAAGAGTATGGCTTGCTTAAATCTGATCTCTATTTCGTATCTGTTGCAATGCTGAGCACAAAGTTTACCAAGGCAAAAGTTCTCACATATTAAATGCAAATGGAACATGCCCTTAGGGCTATCACCCCCCCACGAAATCGACCTGGAGGATTTGACTTCCTTGGCCCTTATTGGAAAGCTACTGATGGCTGGTGTAATCTGTTCAGTCAGCAGCAACCGCAAGCCCCGCTCCCTCTCCCCCCTCTTCTCTATTGCGCACCCTTTTTTTCTCCCTCTCTTCATCCTCAATGACCATATCCTTCCCACTATGACATATCTCAACACCTGCTCTTTAATGAAGCCCCCTATGCACAGACAGATGAGAGGAAATGGCAGAGTGAAACAAAGGCCTCCACCATGGCTGCAGCCAGGGAACAGAGCCAAGCTGAGCTCCGATGTCACAGCAGAGCCTCGTCATTAAACTTAACATTTCTATCTCCGTCTAGAAGTGAGTGAATTCTCCCTAACACCACTGACTATTTAGTATCCGTAGCATGTCTTTAGAATAGACCGGAGGGAAGGGTGGGTCGGGTCTGAGTTTAATCCTGGCGTGTCGAAACCGGGCTGCGCTCCCTATTGAAAGCACAGTGTGGAGGTGAGGAGTGAAAGGCGTTTCGCTATTGTTAGTGGCCGTCTCCGAACCCTGGCGGTGGTTTGGCTCAGGTCCAGGCCAGTGGCAGGCGGGCCCTGAGTTGCTAGATGACCCGCTGTGTCAGAGGCCCTGGGTAAACAACACTGCAGCAGCAGCGCAGCTGACTGGAGCCTGGCACCCAGCCAGGCAGAGGAGCAGGAGGTGTGTAGGAGGGAGGCTTTCCTTTCACTGCTGCCTTTCTCTCCTCCCACCTCACCGCAGTCCACCCCCTGCTCTAACGGCATGTGCAGACGACCTGCCTGCCAACCTCCTGTGTAGCGTACAGTATATTACAGCGCAAGTGTGTGGCCAGGTTGTTAATCTGCCAAGTCTTCACAATACAGGCCTCCGTGTAATCGCCCCCGCTTGTCAGCACCAGTCTCTTACAGAGGAGGGAGAGAGAGAGAATTTGCCACTCGTTTATAGTGGTAAACGAACCAATGTCTGCTTTGCTGTGCCAGCTGATGGTTTCACACATTCGGAAATCTGAGAATTTTCACCATGTCGAGTCGTGTTTCACCCTATTTCTGAACTAAAAGACAGTTCAATATTGCGTTCTCAGTGTTGTTGTGAAGCAGTGAAACTTGTATTTTATAGACATTTCACTTGCAAATCAGGCACATGGGATAGATTGGACTTGCGAAGGTCTTTCTTGAGGCTTGTCTTTCTAGGCTCATGTTTCTCAACTAAAACAACCCTACTCCCAACTTTGAAATCAAGCAAACTACTTTGGTCTGATGTCCATATCAGTCAGAATATGGTGAACAGTTCCTGGCTCTAGAGATTCAGATTATATTAAATGTGAGATATAAAAATGGGGGTCTGATAGATTAGGAAATACAACCTGTGATTATTTTTTGCTGATCTAGTTAGTAGACAATCACATTCTCAATAGAACTATGAACCATGTCAACTGGAGTCGATCATTTCAAAAGCCGTGTTGGTAAATGATTTAAAAGGTTGGTCCAAAAATGTTAATTATTAACCTCAAGCCTTTGAAGAGAAAGAGTTGGGACTGCATTGAATGGTAAAGATTATGTTCAGTATAAAATGGAGGATACTGTGGTATACCTGATAAGGTATGGAATGAGTAGGAAGATAAGAACATCAACTGAAAAAAAGAGCCTTTGCAAGTTTTGGATCCATGCAGATTTCAGAAATCAGACATTTGCATGGATCTAAATGTGAGGACTGTGGAGGCTGTTGTCTTTCCTCACCTGAATTAGCCTAGATCTAAATGTGAGGACTGTGGAGGCTGTTGTCTTTCCTCACCTGAATTAGCCTAGATCTAAATGTGAGGACTGTGGAGGCTGTTGTCTTTCCTCACCTGAATTAGCCTAGATCTAAATGTGAGGACTGTGGAGGCTGTTGTCTTTCCTCACCTGAATTAGCCTAGATCTAAATGTGAGGACTGTGGAGGCTGTTGTCTTTCCTCACCTGAATTAGCCTAGATTGGTCCACCATCTGGTCAAACAAAAGACATCCAGTCAGACCTGCCTGACTCAAATAAATGTGTTTTAATCCTCCACGAACAATTAACCTAGAATGGTTGACGCGACTAACGTGACTCACAGCGCAGGGAGAACTGTGACCACACTGGTCTGGAAAGGACGAGAATTTACATGACATGAATGGAATTCAATGGAAAAGGCTTTGAGAATGTGAAGGTAGCGGTACACTCAGTACACCGTTGACGTTTTAGAGATGCGCTTGTTTTTGAAAAATAACAGGAATTTCACATGAACAGTCTCTATCTTACCTCAATTTTTTTTATGTCCTCTGGATTCGAAAAGAAAAAGGACGAATTCAACAACGGTGGGCCTGACAGTTAGCCTTCATTATCGCACAGCATCTAGCCTAGTTTACACAATGCTTTTTTCCAGAATTTTCTCTGGCCTACATTGATTTTGTCACCCTAATTTTGGCCATTCTACAAGGGTAAAAACCAATAATGAATTATGATAGAGAGATTAGGTTTGGACGATTGGTTTTTATTTGCTTAATATGAAGAAAGTACAACATTTCAGGAGCATTTTTGTCAAACTTGTTTAACTGCATTACTCAAATGTTGAAAGTGTCAGTTTATCGTTCTGTACGCTTTATAGCATCAATATAGTACATGTCAGTGGGTTGTTTACTCTTATGATTTAACTGCTAAATAAATAGTTATTTCCTTATTTAGCAGGAACTCTATTTTTGAACCACCCAGTAGAGTATGTGAAAGGAAGGCCCGGGAAATGATTCCTGCCACCAAAGCCATAGACTGTTCTTTGCTTCTTCACGGCAAACGGTACCGAAGCAACAAGTCTGACACCAACGGCTCCTGAACAGCATCTATATCCTCAAGCCTTAAGACTGCTAAATAGCTAACAAAGTGGCGTCACCGGCTTTCTGCTTTGACCCTCTATGCACACTCTACACACACTCTACACACACTCTACACACACTCTACACACTCATTCACACGGACACTCCAACACACTCCAATGCTTACTTACAAGCCCAAGAATCTAGAGAAATATTTTGTTTTAAATAGAGAAAAATAATAACAAGGAATAAATACAGTGGAACACGGGATACCAGTGCAGAGTCGATTTTGCAGGGGTACTAGGTAATTGAGGTTGGTAGATGTATACAGTGCATTCGGAAAGTATTCAGACCCCTTGACTTTTCCCACATTTTGTAGTTTGTCTTATTCTACAATTGATTACGTAGTCCCCCCCCCCCTCAATCTACAAACAATACCGCATAATGACAGCTAACTTTTTAAAATAAATTAACACATTTATAAAAATAACACGTCACATTTACGTAAGTATTCACACCTTTTACTTCGTGCTTTGTAGAAGAACCTTTGGCAGCGATTACAGCAGGGGTGGGCAACTCCAGTCCTCGAGTGCCTGATTTGGTGTAACTTTTTCTCCATCCTTAGCAAATACAGCTGATTATTCAAATTGCATTCTAAACTGAAGATCATGATTTGGTGATTATTGGAGTCGAGTGTGTTTGCTGGAGCAAAACTGTGACAGCAATCAGGCTCTCGAGGACTGGATTTGCCCACCCCTGGATTACAGCCTCGAGTCTTCTTGGGTATAAACCAGCCCAGTCACGGACCAGGATACCTTGCCCCCAGGCAGACTAAATAACTTTTTTGCCCGCTTTGAGGACAATACAGTGCCACTGACACGGCCCGCAACCAAAACATGCGCACTCTCCTTCACTGCAGCCGAGGTGAGTAAAACATTTAAACGTGTTAACCCTCGCAAGGCTGCAGGCCCAGAAGGCATCCCCAGCCGCGCCCTCAGAGCATGCGCAGACCAGCTGGCTGGTGTGTTTACGGACATATTCAATCAATCCCTATCCCAGTCTGCTGTTCCCACATGCTTCAAGAGGGCCACCATTGTTCCTGTTCCCAAGAAAGCTAAGGTAACTGAGCTAAACGACTACCGCCCCGTAGCACTCACTTCCGTCATCATGAAGTGCTTTGAGAGACTAGTCAAGGACCATATCACCTCCACCCTACCTGACACACTAAACCCACTCCAATTTGCTTACCACCCAAATAGGTCCACAGACGATGCAATCTCAACCACACTGCACACTGCCCTAACCCATCTGGACAAGAGGAATACCAATGTGAGAATGCTGTTCATCAACTACAGCTCGGCATTTAACACCATAGTACCCTCCAAACTCGTCATCAAGCTCGAGACCCTGGGTCTCGACCCCGCCCTGTGCAACTGGGTACTGGACTTCCTGACGGGCCGCCCCCAGGTGATGAAGGTAGGTAACAACATCTCCACCCCGCTGATCCTCAACACTGGGGCCCCACAAGGGTGCGTTCTGAGCCCTCTCCTGTACTCCCTGTTCACCCACGACTGCGTGGCCATGCACGCCTCCAACTCAATCATCAAGTTTGCGGACGACACAACAGTGGTAGGCTTGATTACCAACAACGACGAGACAGCCTACAGGGAGGAGGTGAGGGCCCTCGGAGTGTGGTGTCAGGAAAATAACCTCACACTCAACAGCAACAAAACTAAGGAGATGATTGTGGACTTCAGGAAACAGCAGAGGGAACACCCCCCTATCCACATCGATGGAACAGTAGTGGAGAGGGTAGTAAGTTTTAAGTTCCTCGGCGTACACATCACAGACAAACTAAATTGGTCCACCCACACAGACCGCATCGTCATTGGTTTTCCAAGATGGCGTAGCAATCGGATGTGTGTTTTGTCTTGTCCCGTCCTGTCTAGTGTAAATATAGTTTTCTTCGGTTTTTTTTTCTGTATATATTTCGTACATATTTTAATCTCACTTTCAAACTAGAGCTGAATATACTCTCCTGCAACCCGCATCACCCAATGTGGTACGGATCTGCTTTTTCCATACTTTACTTTAGAACCGGAACCACCATCAGAAGCTAGCCAGCTAACTAGCTACTAGCTCGTACTCAGTTAGCCATTGCTAGCGGTCTTCAAAGCTAACTAGGACACCAGCGACATCAACCCAGAGCATATCAGACTGCTCTTTCTCTACCACATCTCCGGATTCCTACCGCAAGCTCTGAACCTTTACACCGGATCATCGCAACTAGCTAGCTACAATCCGAGTGGCTACTCCTGGCTAACGTCTCTGTCCCAAAACAAGCTACAGTTAGCCTTGAGCTAAGCCCATCTCCCGACTAGCCGAAGAGGCCCAACAATACCTCTTTTGCCAATTGGCCTGGACCCTTTACTGCCGACACGGAGCCCCGCCGATCCATCACGACTGGTCCGCCGACATAATCGTCCGAGGTGGTTTCAACAGGCTTTTTCGTTGCGACATCGCCAAAGATCCATCTGCTGGCCAAGGCCCGCGAGCTTTCTGAAACGCTGTGTCTCCAGCTCACCCAGCGCACTAGAGCTCCTGTAGCATACTCCTGGGCTACAATTACCCGGGCCCGCGACCGGTCTGTCGATGTCACCGCAAGAAGAGGAATAAACAGACTCACCCCATCGCGACGTCCCCCAAAGGTTAGCTCTCTAGCCCTCGCTATCTCCCTGCTTGCTAATTCGGCCTGCTAACGGCTAGCTTGTCTAGCCCGGGCCTACGAACTGTTAGCTTGTTAGCACAGGCCTGCTAACCATCTGGCTCACTGCATTCCAAACACTCTGAACCCATTTACTTTATATCTCTCTTTGATTTTTATTTTGTTTATACCTTCCGGAAACCTGCCCCACCCACTGTGATACGGAATCGCTATCACCTTTAATTTTTATTTTATTTTTATGACACACTCAAGAACCTCCAGACGCTAACCAGCTAACTAGCTACAAGCTATTTAGTCATTGTTAGTTTTTTTTTTTTAAACCTGGATAACACTCGCCAGCCCAGCTTCCCTGCCCATCCACCGCTGCCCCCTGGACACTGATCTCTCGGCTACATAGCTGACGCACGCTGGACTGTCCATTAATCACGGTACTCCATTCTGCTTGTTTGTTTTATCTGTCGGCCCAGTTGCCTAGTCAACGCCATTTTACCTGCTGTTTGTTGTGCTATCTGATTAGCCTCGCCTACTGTTTTTAGCTAGCTTTCCCAATTCAACACCTGTGATTACTGTATGCCTCGCTGTATGTCTCTCCCAAATGTCAATATGCCTTGTATACTGTTGTTCAGGTTAGTTATCATTGTTTTAGTTCACAATGGAGCCCCTAGATCCACTCTGCATACCCCTGTTACCTCCTTTGTCCCACCCCCCACACATGCGGTGACCTCACCCATTACAACCAGCATGTCCAGAGATACAACCTCTCTCATCATCACCCAGTGCCTGGGCTTACCTCCGCTGTACCCGCACCCCACCATACCCCTGTCTGCGCATTATGCCCTGAATATATTCTACCATGCCCAGAAACCTGCTCCTCTTATCCTCTGCCCCCAACGCTCTAGGCGACCAGTTTTGATAGCCTTTAGCCGCACCCTCATACTACTCCTTCTCTGTTCCGCGGGTGATGTGGAGGTAAACCCAGGCCCTGCATGTCCCCAGGTACCCTCATTTGTTGACTTCTGTGATCGAAAAAGTCTTGGTTTTATGCATGTCAACATCAGAAGCCTCCTCCCTAAGTTTGTTTTACTCACTGCTTTAGCACACTCTGCTAACCCTGATGTCCTTGCCGTGTCTGAATCCTGGCTCAGGAAGGCCACCAAAAATTCAGAGATTTCCATACCCAACTATAACATCTTCCGTCAAGATAGAACTGCCAAAGGGGGCGGAGTCGCAGTCTACTGCAGAGATAGCCTGCAAAGTAATGTCATACTTTCCAGGTCCATACCCAAACAGTTTGAACTACTAATTTTGAAAATTACTCTCTCCAGAAACAAGTCTCTCACTGTTGCCGCCTGCTACCGACCCCCGTCAGCTCCCAGCTGTGCCCTGGACACCATTTGTGAATTGATCGCCCCCATCTAGCTTCAGAGTTTGTTCTGTTAGGTGACCTAAACTGGGATATGCTTAACACCCCGGCAGTCCTACAATCTAAGCTAGATGCCCTCAATCTCACGCAAATCATCAAGGAACCCACCAGGTACAACCCTAACTCTGTAAACAAGGGCACCCTCATAGACGTCATCCTGACCAACTGGCCCTCCAAATATACCTCCGCTGTCTTCAACCAGGATCTCAGCGATCACTGCCTCATCGCCTGTATCCGCCACGGAGCCGCAGTCAAACGACCACCCCTCATCACTGTCAAACGCTCCCTAAAACACTTCTGTGAGCAGGCCTTTCTAATCGACCTGGCCCGTGTATCCTGGAAGGACATTGACCTCATCCCGTCAGTTGAGGATGCCTGGTCATTCTTTAAAAGTAACTTCCTCACCATTTTGGATAAGCATGCTCCGTTCAAAAAATGCAGAACCAAGAACAGATACAGCCCTTGGTTCACTCCAGACCTGACTGCCCTCGACCAGCACAAAAACATCCTGTGGCGGACTGCAATAGCATCGAATAGCCCCAGTGATATGCAACTGTTCAGGAAGTCAGGAACCAATACACGCAGTCAGTCAGGAAAGCTAAGGCCAGCTTCTTCAGGCAAAAGTTTGCATCCTGTAGCTCCAACTCCAAAAAGTTCTGGGACACTGTGAAGTCCATGGAGAACAAGAGCACCTCCTCCCAGCTGCCCACTGCACTGAGGCTAGGAAACACGGTCTCCACCGATAAATCCATGATTATCGAAAACTTCAATAAGCACTTCTCAACGGCTGGCCATGCCTTCCGCCTGGCTACTCCAACCTCGGCCAATAGCTCCGCCCCCCGTAGTTCCTCACCCAAGCCTCTCCAGGTTCTCCTTTACCCAAATCCAGATAGCAGATGTTCTGAAAGAGCTGCAAAACCTGGACCCGTACAAATCAGCTGGGCTTGACAATCTGGACCCGCTATTTCTGAAACTATCTGCCGCCATTGTCGCAACCCCTATTACCAGCCTGTTCAACCTCTCTTTCATATCGTCTGAGATCCCCAAGGATTGAAAGCTGCCGCAGTCATCCCCCTCTTCAAAGGAGGAGACACCCTGGACCCAAACTGCTATAGACCTATATCCATCCTGCCCTGCCTATCTAAGGTCTTCGAAAGCCAAGTCAACAAACAGGTCACTGACCATCTCGAATCCCACCGTACCTTCTCCGCTGTGCAATCTGGTTTCCGAGCCGGTCACGGGTGCACCTCAGCCACTCTCAAGGTACTAAATGATATCATAACCGCCATCGATAAAAGACAGTACTGTGCAGCCGTCTTCATCGACCTCGCCAAGGCTTTCGACTCTGTCAATCACCAAATTCTTATCGGCAGACTCAACAGCCTCGGTTTTTCGGATGACTGCCTTGCCTGGTTCACCAATTACTTTGCAGACAGAGTTCAGTGTGTCAAATCAGAGGGCATGCTGTCCGGTCCTCTGGCAGTCTCTATGGGGGTGCCACAGGGTTCAATTCTCGGGCCGACTCTTTTCTCTGTATATATCAATGATGTTGCTCTTGCTGCGGGCGATTCCCTGATCCACCTCTACGCAGACGACACCATTCTATATACTTTCGGCCCGTCATTGGACACTGTGCTATCAAACCTCCAAACGAGCTTCAATGCCATACAGCACTCCTTCCGTGGCCTCCAACTGCTCTTAAACGCGAGTAAAACCAAATGCATGCTTTTCAACCGATCGCTGCCTGCACCCGCATGCCCGACTAGCATCACCACCCTGGATGGTTCCAACCTTGAATATGTGGACATCTATAAGTACCTAGGTGTCTGGCTAGATTGCAAACTCTCCTTCCAGACTCACATCAAACATCTCCAATCAAAAATCAAATCCAGAGTCGGCTTTCTATTCCGCAACAAAGCCTCCTTCACTCACGCTGCCAAGCTTACCCTAGTAAAACTGACTATCCTACCGATCCTCGACTTCGGCGATGTCATCTACAAAATGGCTTCCAACACTCTACTCAGCAAACTGGATGCAGTCTATCACAGTGCCATCCGTTTTGTCACTAAAGCACCTTATACCACCCACCACTGCGACTTGTATGCTCTAGTCGGCTGGCCCTCACTACATATTCGTCGCCAGACCCACTGGCTCCAGGTCATTTACAAGTCCATGCTAGGTAAAGCTCCGCCTTATCTCAGTTCACTGGTCACGATGGCAACACCCATCCGTAGCACGCGCTCCAGCAGGTGTATCTCACTGATCATCCCTAAAGCCAACACCTCATTTGGCCGCCTTTCGTTCCAGTACTCTGCTGCCTGTGACTGGAACGAATTGCAAAATCGCTGAAGTTGGAGACTTTTATCTCCCTCACCAACTTCAAACATCAGCTATCCGAGCAGCTAACCGATCGCTGCAGCTGTACATAGTCTATAGGTAAATAGCTCACCCTTTTTCACCTACCTCATTCCCATACTGTTTTTATACTGTTTTTATTTATTTACTTTTCTGCTCTTTTGCACACCAATATCTCTACCTGTACATGCCCATCTGATCATTTATCACTCCAGTGTTAATCTGCAAAATTGTATTATTCGCCTACCTCCTCATGCCTTTTGCACACATTGTATATAGACTGCCCATTTTTTTCTACTGTGTTATTGACTTGCTAATTGTTTACTCCATGTGTAACTCTGTGTTGTCTGTTCACACTGCTATGCTTTATCTTGGCCAGGTCGCAGTTGCAAATGAGAACTTGTTCTCAACTAGCCTACCTGGTTAAATAAAGGTGAAATAAAATTTTAAAAAATAAAGGCGCAGCAGCGCTTCTTCAACCTCAGGAGGCTGAAGAAATTTGGCTTGTCACCAAAAGCACTCACAAACATCTACAGATGCACAATCGAGAGCATCCTATCAGGCTGTATCACCGCCTGGTACAGCAACTGCTCCGCCCACAACCGTAAGGCTCTCCAGAGGGTAGTGAGGTCTGCACAACACCTCACCGGGGGCAAACTACCTGCCCTCCAGGACACCTACACCACCCGATGTCACAGGAAGGCCATAAAGATCATCAAGGACAACAACCACCCGAGCCACTGCCTGTTCACCCCGCTATTGTCCAGAAGGCGAGGTCAGTACAGGTGCATCAAAGCTGGGACCGAGAGACTGAAAAACAGCTTCTATCTCAAGGCCATCAGACTGTTAAACAGCCACCACTAACATTGAGTGGCTGCTGCCAACACACTGACTCAACTCCAGCCACTTTAATGATGGGAATTGATGTAAAATGTATCACTAGCCACTTTAAACAATGCTACTTAAATGATGTAGGGTATGTAAACATTATATTATCTCATATGTATACGTATATACTGTACTCTATATCATCTACTGCATCTTTATGTAATACATGTATCACTAGCCACTTTAAACTATGCCACTTTGTTTACATACTCCTCTCATATATATATACTGTACTCGATACCATCTACTGCATCTTGCCTATGCCGTTCTGTACCATCACTCATTCATATATCTTTATGTACATATTCTTTATCCCTCTACACTTATGTGTATAAGGTAGTAGTTTTGAAATTGTTAGCTAGATTACTCGCTGGTTATTACTGCATTGTCGGAACTAGAAGCACAAGCATTTCGCTACACTTGTATTAACATCTGCTAAACGTGTATGTGACAAATAACATTTGATTTGATTTGTATAATGCTACAAGCTTGGCACACCTGTATTTGGGGAGTTTCTCGCAATCTTCTCTGTAGATCCTCTCAAGCTCTGTCAGGTTGGATGGGGAGCATTGCTGCACAGCTATTTTCAGGTCTCTCCAGAGATGTTCAATCGGGTTCAAGTCCAGGCTCTGGCTGGGCCACTCAAGGACATTCAGAGACTTGTCCCGAAGCCACTCCTGCATTGTCTTGGCTGTGTGCTTAGGATCGTTGTCCTGTTGGAAGGTGAACCTTCGCCCCAGTCTGGTACTGAGCGCTCTGGAGCAGGTTTTCATCAAAGATCTCTCTGTACTTTGCTCCATTCATCTTTGCCTCAATCCTGACAAGCCTCCCAGTCCCTGAAAAATATCCCCACTGCAAGATGCTGCCACCACCATGCTTCACCGTAGGGATGGTGGCAGGTTTCCTCCAGACATGACGCTTGGTATTCATACCAAAGAGTTCAATCTTGGTTTCATCAGACCAGAGAATCTTGTTTCTCATGGTCTGAGAGTCTTTAGGTGCCGTTTGGCAAACTCATAGTGGGCTGTCATGCCTTTTTACTAAGGAGTGGCTTCTGTCTGGCCACTCTACTGTAAAGGCCTAATTGGTGGTGTTCTGCAGAGATGATTGTCCTTCTGGAAGGTTCTCTGATCTCCACAGAGGAACTCTAGAGCTCTGTCAGAGTTACCATCGGGTTCTTGGTCACCTCCCCGACCAAGGCCCTTCTCCCCCGATTGCTCAGGTTTGGCCAGACGACTAGTTCTAGGAAGAGTCTTGGGGTTTCCAAACTTCTTTTCATTTTCAGTATGATGGAGACCACTGTGCTCTTGGGGACCTTCAATGCTGCAGAAATGTTTTGGTCCTGCCTCGGAGCTCTACGGACTATTCCTTCGACCTCATGGCTTGGTTTTGTGCTCTGATAGGCACTGGCAACCTGTGGGACCTTATATAGATAGGTGTGTCCCTTTCCAAATCATGTCCAATCAGTTGAATTCACCAATCAAGCTGTAGAAACATCTCAAGGATGATCAATGGAAATAGGATGCACCTCAGCTCAATTTCGAGGCTCATAGCAAAGGGTCTGAATGCTTATGTAAGTAACATATTTCTTTTTTTGTTTTTAATACATTTGCAAATGTCCAGAAACCTGTTTTCACTTTGTCATTATGGGGTATTGTGTGTAGACTGTTGAGGAAATTGTTTTATTTAATACATTTTAGAATAAAATTAACAAAAATGTGGAAAACCTCAAAGGGGTCTGAATAGTTTCCGAAGGCACTGTATTTAGGAATAAAGTGACTAGGCAATAAACGGTTTCAGCAGCGTATGTGATTTATTTAACAAGGCAAGTCAGTTAAAAACAAATTTACAATGACTGCTTACCGGGGAACAGTGAGCTAACTGCCTTGTTCAGGGGCAGAATGACAGATTTTTACCGTGTCAGCTCTGGGACTCAATCCAGCAACCTTTTGGTTACTGGCCCAATGCTCTAACCACTAGGCTACCTGCCGCCCCGATACGTCAAGAGTTGATGTAAAAAGGGTCAATATAGATAGATACCTGTATTGCAAGAATCAAGTTTTTTTGTGATACCCTTATGTCTCAACTCCTGAAATTGTGTGAAGAGCAGACTACCAAAACGGGAGAGTCAATGAACATTGATTCTGGAAAATAAATGCTCAGTTTCTGTTTTGAGCTGCATTGGGGTACCACTAGCAGCATTTTAGCCAAAGACTGTTATACTAGCTGTCTAATCTGTGTTTTATAAATGTGAAATGAGCATAAAAATTTATTATACAAGGAATTGGCAACTTTTCTCATTCTGAGAAATAAGGTAGGCCACTTGATTTTCATCATCTGAACCAAGTGGACAGGCTAGCATGCTGTTCAAACCATTAGAGATGGACTGAAGATTATGTCCATAACAATTACACTGTTCTACCTTGTTAGCTAGCAAATAGATTACAAGTTGGCAAAACTTGAAGTATAAAAATGAGCTTATGTCCTCACTAGCATGTGGGTTTGTGCTTGAGAGATTGAGACCTACCTGTGTTAATATTCTATGCCTGCTTCCAGAATTTCTCATTATTAGTGAATGTGCGTAATGCGTGTTTTGTGGTTAAATTTGTTACAAAAATTGTGTTTTTATAGATGGACCTGAAAGCCCGATCAGTGATTATTGCAAAAAAAAAGCATGTTAAACTATTTTGAGTTAATAAATAATGATTTGGTCTTATAACTTTGGAAGTCTTGTATTTAGCCTATGCTCTGTATCATTTCACAACCCCTGAATTCATTCGATTATTGCTGACTGTTTTGTAATGCAGTGTATTTTACAACAAAGCTTATTTCGAGAACGGGTTACGAAATCAAGATCTATATTGTGAATCGCCCATAACATTTAGAAAACAATGGAGACATGATTTTTATTCCATATCGCCCAGCCTTACTTGGGTGGCTGCAGTCTTTGACAATTTGTACGTCTTTCCTCTGACACGGCCTGGTACAGAGGTCCTGGATGACCGGGAGCTTGGCCTAAGTAATTTACTTGGCCGTACATACTACTCTCTGTATCGCCTTGCCGTTAAATGCCAAGCAGTTACCATACCAAGCGGTGATGCAGCCAGTCAAGATGCTCTCAATGGTGCAGCTGTAGAACGTTTTTGAGGATCTGAGGGCACATATCCATGCCACAGCTGTGGTTGAACAGAGAGTACAGGAGGAGACTGAGCATGCACCCCTGAGGGGCCCCCGTGTTGAGGGTCAGTGTGGTGTATGTGTTGTTGCCTACCCTTACCACCTGGGGGTGGCCCGTCAGGAAGTCCAGGAACCAGTTGCAGCTGTTGTTCAGTACCAGGGTCCTCAGCTTAGTGATGAGCTTGGAGGGCACTATGGTGTTGAATTTTGATCTGTAGTCTTTAAACAGCATTCTCACATAGGTGTTCCTCTTGTCCAGGTGGGAGAGGCCAATGTGGATGCAATAGAGATTGCATCATATGTGGATCTGTTGGGGCGGTAGGTAGGGTGCACACACATGCACACACATTCATACTGACTCGTGTGTGTGTGTGTGTGTGTGTGTGTGTGTGTGTGTGTGTGTGTGTGTGTGTGTGTGTGTGTGTGTGTGTGTGTGTGTGTGTACAATCACCAAATATGCTGCTGCTACTCTGTTTATCATATATCCTGATGCCTAGTAATCTTACCCCTAATCATATCTACCTCTATCACTCCAGTATCCCTGCACATTGTAAATATGGTACTGGAACTGACCCTGTATATAGCTTACTTATTTTCTCGTGGTCTTATTTATATTTATTGTGTTTTTTGTTCTACTTGACTTTTTCATAACATGTATGATATTGATCACTGCATTGTTGGGAAAGTGCGAGAATGGCATTTAACTGTACTTGTGCATGTGACAATAAAACTTGAAACATGAAACCTAAAGGGCATGTACAAGTTAAATGCTTCACTTTGGACCTAAATAAATCTTTAGGAATTTGTTTTCAAAGTGACTTCAGTGACTTCTGTTACTCAGTGTTGTAACTAATATTAAACCGCAGGCTATAGGAAAGTAGGACATTTCACTTGACATTTTCACTTGACATCCTGATGCCTAGTCATCCAAGTGAATCATTATGTGAGACTTGATGTAACACACTTCCCTTTGCGTACTGTATTAGCCCGCCACATGAAGTGACTTTGTGAGAATGTACAATAGAGCTGCAGCAGCCAGTGAGCAGCAACTGGTCTCCTCTCTGCTGCCTCCCTGGGGCCTGGAGATGAGCTCCAGATGCGTGACGGCCGAGGCTGAGGCCGAGGCCTGGATGGACGATGCAGGAGCCATGGGGCCGCAGCTCCTCTCAACGCAACACCGGCAGCGGGCCCACAGTGGAACACCAGCCTGGGTCCTCTAGGGAGCCGACCAGACTGTCAGAGGTGGAACACCCTCACACACTTAACACTAGCTGAGACAAAACCGATACCCACAGCCACTGAAAAGGGAAATCAGTCCCTATTGATTAGACGTTGCCACGTTCTGCTCTGCAAAAGGGCTGTGTTTTGAATTGGGAAAATTACTTGCGCCATCTGATACTTCAGAATGGGGGAAATTCTTCCTGCTAGCTGCTATGTGACGTTAGGAGTTAAGAAGGAAAGCCTCTGTTCTGAATGAGGCACTCTGTTTTTTTTATATCCCCACCAGACAAAGAAGTAATTTTCTCATTTAACAGCCGGGTTTGTGGCCCTGGCCCCATTTCATATGTAATTAGATGTGATGTGGCTTAATAGCAGAAAGGCCTTTGTTTATTTCTGAATGTATTGAATTCCTTTGGCTCTGCAGTGTAATGAGAATGGCTATAAAAGCCGACCAGTGACATGTGATGTCTACAGCTACCATTAGCACTGGGGTGAGGTGGATGATTGATGTGAGATATGCAACATATTTTTAGCCAAAGCTTTTATCCCAAGAAAAAAAGTCTAATGGCTCTTTTGACCTGAGTAGAGCAGTGTTTGCTTGGAGCAGTCTTGACTTTAATTGTATCAAATAAATGTAGTTTTATTGTACGTATAATGTACTTAGATTCTAGTCTTAAAAGCTCCCACTTGTTTGTTCACTGGATCTGCTTTAGCACGATCTTCTCGCTCCCCCACCTCTGAGAGCACTTCAAATAAAATGGTCACTACACTTCAGAGAACAAAGGTAATAACTCCAAATCCAATTATATTAAAGGGGGGTCTGAGTCTCACGCAAATCTGTGCATACAGTAGTTAGATTTGGAAAAGTCAACCCATTTACAGTTCAGTTCTCAAGGTTCTCAGACATTCACTCCTAAAGTGGCAGTGGTATGGTCATGTTGAGCCACAGATGGAATTTTATAAGTTTACTCTGGCTCTGAAGTGGTCTTTCAACCAATGAGTGTGAACTTCTGGCCATGCCAGCCTGTAAACTTTTTGCATTTGTGTGAGGCGGGGGAAGGGGGAAGCGGGTGAGAGAGGGAGGCAGTGGGGGAGGGGATCTCTCTCCGCCTGAGGAATGTGGTATCTTGGTGAAAGGGCTGGAGCTGAACAAATGCAGACAGTTTATTTGATGAACCAGACTTACTGGTCACCAGCAGTAGAAATGTTTACCCAGAATGTTGATACACCCTGGCTTTCTCTAAGACCCCTGCCTTTGTCCTCTGAGTTTTAAACCCTTACTTGGAGAGTCTGAAGAAGCCAAGTAGGACAAGGTGAAAAAGTTGGTCAGTCAGTGTCTGGTTTGTCCTCTCTGTCTCTCTCTTTGCTCTGTAATTGGAGTGATTTAATGGAGGATGGTGGTCTGTCCTGGGGCCTACCTGCCTTTCACATGCCTCTTCTCTTTAGAAGTGCAAGACAAAGCGCAGGATGGGCAGGTAGCGACATGCTCTCCCCTCTGGACGTTTGGCCCCTTGTCCTTGGCTCCCCGCCATTCTGTCTGCTGCTCCCCAAAGAAATACATCTCCCTCCAACATGACTGGACATCCAGAGGCAGGCAGGCTCTGATCTGATTCAGAACCCTGCTGCGTTTCATGTGGTGATGTATGAGCTTTTGAATGCGTTGTGGTAGTTCTAAATGTGAACAGAGAGAATCCAGTTGTATGTGTGTGGAGGAATTCCACCATATGTTCCAGCATTGGCAGTGAGATTTACTCCCTGTGCACATGGAATTGTGATTAGTGAGAACCTTTGTGCTAGCATAGCGTATGGCCAGCTCACCATGAGATCCTTTACAGCCCTATCCACTCAGCACCCCTCCCCCACAACAGCAAGAGGCTCTATAAAGGATTATATGAGTCCCGCAGAGGGATAAAACCCAATTATTTGATTTGGATTAAAGATGGCAGCCCACTGCAATGCCAGTTTATTTTTTTATTTTTTTAAGTGTGCTGAAAGAGCAGTATCACTGTCCGACATAGGGAAGTGGATTTGCAGCTGTAGGGAATACCAAGGAGAGTGACAACGCAGTATGAGTTCAGTAACACAGAAGGTGCTTGCTGTACACATAATCTGCTTTAATCCAAGGTTTCACTTCCCAACCAGTTTTTTTTTTTTCTCACAATGGTGGAATTATAGAAAGACTGGGAAACATTCTATTTGACGAGCTGTAATTTCATTTTGATAACTTACTTTTATAGGCATTTACTGTTAATGTGAGACACAACATAAGAAACATTTAACCACTGCATGTTTATTTTAGCACAGGGTCTTTGGACCTCATAGAAATAACCAAACTTTTAGCATAATTCTATAATTATGGTGTAGAGAATTCACTGTATGGAGATGCACATTTGCATGTTTCTTGTCATTTATCTCCAGCGTTTTGGCTGGGTTCCAGAACGGTCTCAGAAGTCTTGTGGTATGCTTAGCCCAGAGACGACCTTGAATATGATTCAATTACCTCCCCTTCCCATGTCTGTTTTAGAGATTTCCCTCAATCTTCCAGTTTGACAGATAGTCATTTTAGGGAAAAAGATTAGTAAGAGGAGTGTGACCTAGAGAAGGCTGTGAGATGGTGACTGCTCTGCTCCCCCAGTGTTGTGAGATCCCATGACTGTCTGTAGATTTACAGTGGGATGTGAACTGTTGCTCTATTTTAGTAAAGTCTGCCTGCCATTGTTGACTAGGTCAAGCTGGGAGTACAATGGCATTTCTCGAGCCATGATTTACAACCTGCGGTTACCATAGCGATATTGTTTGAACACCTAATCAAATGGCCTCCCAGACTATTTGCTTTGCTCCCCTCCTCCCCCTCTTTTACACCACTGCTACTCTCTGTTGTTATCAGCTATGCATAGTCACCTTAACTCTACATATACATACTACCTCAACTAACCGGTGCCCCTGCACATTGACTCTGTACCCCCCTGTATATAGTCTCGCTATTGTTGTTTTACTGCTGCTCTTTAATTACTTGTTACTTTTATGACCTTATTCTTATCTGTATTTTTTAAAGCTGCAGTGTTGGTTGTTGGTAAGCATTTCACTGTTATATTCGGCACATGTGACTAATACATTTTGGTGTGTGTGTGTGTGTGTTTTTTTTTTTAAAGGATGGTTGTGACTCTTTGCTCCAGCTTGTAGGTGATTATGGGTTTTTATTATTAATTCAGCCAGCTAGGGGACATGAGTTTTTCCAATGGAAATCCCCCTGTCCCAAACTTGAGGCTCTTGCTCAAGGTGATCGGTTGAAGTCACACCAGAGTCGTCACAATGATATTTTCCCCAATCTCAATTTCCCTGGTCATAGCAGTAGTATGAGGATGATGAGTATTGACCCGTGCTGTGAGATTGTGTCCGGGGGGGGGGTTGGGAAGTTCACCATGTTTGCACATCCAGAGCTATTGATCGGGCTTCAGTTCGATCGCTGGCCAGGCCCCCGGGGAAAGAGCCAAGGCCTGTAGCATGAAGCTGTGGGCGGGACTGTGGCATCTAGGTCCAGTGGAGTGGAGAGGTTAGGGGGCTGCAGCAGCTCCGACCTGCCTCCGGTTAAATACGACTCTGATATGTCAGGGACACGCGTGCCTTCGTTGATTAACCCTAGCCTAGCTCCATACGAGCATAATGTAACTCTGGAAACCAGAACTGCAAGCCAGCCAGCCAGCCAGACACACGTTTAAACCAGCCAATGAGAAAATGATCTTCCCTGCGCTCCACCCCGTCCCACAAGCATGTTCAGTGTTATCTGCTAAGTTATCTACAACATGACAATGACCTAGTTCAATAGGATGTTCTCTTGCAGTATGTGCTGCAGGTTGACCTGCTTTAGTGTGCTTGTGTAGTGTTGCTGTAGAGAGGATTTGTCCAGAGCCAAGGTTTCTCTTTTTCATGTATTTCCTTCCCCTTGTAAGCACCACACAGAGCCACACCACATCATGCTGTGAACTAGCTCTGTCCCTCAAAGCCCCTCTGGAGAAATGAAGGAAAATCACAAAGTGCTTTTATTGCAAACTAGCCTCTTCATCTAATAACAGCTGCTTATCAAATTGGAGAACTGCTGTCAACATCCTGAGCAATCAATTCTGTCCCCTCCCCCCTTTAAAGCTGCCCAGCGCCTGCCATTAACCCCTCCTGTTCCAACTCGCCTGGCTTCCTCCACCAAAATGGAGGCGTGACTCCAAACATTTGTTTTTAATGGCTGTTTTGTGTTCCCCCTCAGGTATGTGTCAACATTCAACTAGGAGGAGGGATTGTAAACCTGTTTGTGTGTGAGATGTTGATTGAAGCATATATGTAAAGAATAGAAACACATTACACACTGCGATACACAATGCTTATTTCCCAGACATGGATTATCCATCTACAGTCAAGTCCACTTCAACTATTATGTTTACCACTCAAAGTAAAACACACTGCATTTGTTTTGCCAGAAATTGGCCTTTTTTTCTCCAAATGATTTGCATTTCTGGCATGGTTCCTCCATCTCAACATAAGTGTGGCTCTTTGAGCTGCTCATCAAGTGTCCTTATGTATGTGGTGTGTGTGTGTGTGTGTGTGTGTGTGTGTGTGTGTGTGTGTGTGTGTGTGTGTGTGTGTGTGTGTGTGTGTGTGTGTGTGTGTGTGTGTGTGTGTGTGTGTGTGTGTGTGTGTGTGTGTGTGTGATCGTCCCCAGGCGTAGTTCTCTTCTCTCTGAGATGTCGTTCTGTAGCAGACAGACTGCTTGTTTGTTCCCTCCTGGTGACTCACTAACACATGGATGTTCATCTGGATGATTCTCATCCCTTATTTGGTGCTGGGCCAGTCAGACACGTATGGCCATAATGTGATTATCCCTTCCACCGCCTGGCCAGTAAACCTGCTAACAGCATTACGCTGGAAGACTAGAGAGGGAAAGAGAAAAAAGTTTTCAGCCTCAGCAACACACACTCATGTCTCATACATGCGCGTGCACCCACACATACACCAGACCCCATCAGAGGTAGTAAGTACCCTGTTATATGTTTTTAGGATGTGGGAGCCTCATGATAAATGTGGAACTTGGGGTGGAGTGTGTACTTTTTGATGAAGGGGCAGAGATGGGCAATTTATACAAAGTGGTCCAAAAGGCTGTGCTCCACACTAAACACTAACAACAGTTTTAACATTCCTGGGCTGACCATTTCCCTACAAGAGCCAACATGTCTGCCCATGAGTAGGAGGTTCCTTTTGTATTGGCCCATATTTGATGTCTATTTGGGATAAAGCCCTACAACTGGGGTGACCAACCCTCCTTCTGGAAAGCTGCCCTTGTGCAGGCTTTTGTTCCAGCCTCAATCTGATTTATACAAATTAATTTAGAATAGTTTACTGAATCAGGTGTGTTTGTAGGCCCGGAGCATAATCACAATCACCTTCATCCAGAATTTGACTTGGTGAAGTGGTGCTGTTAGCAATAGACAATATACAGACAGAATATAGACCGAGGAATTTGCAGGCCTGTATACCCATTAGCTGTCCATTAGGAGGGGAAGTCCATGGAAGGGGAAATCCTCTGGCCCCTGGAGCAGACAGTTGGTCAGACAGGTAGGCAGTACCCTAGACAGGGGCGTGGGTCAGTGGACAGGTGGGCTGGCCCAGACGCTGGAAGTCTGTCATTTAGCAGTGACATTCTATCACACAGATCGTTGTTCCCTGTGATGCCACACACTTTGACCCCCGCTCTCACAGCGCGGTGCAGCACGGAGTGTCGCCTGGGGAGATGTGTGTACTCTAACAAATGGCGGCCGATAACCCAACTGTCACTGCTCACTGTCAATAGTTATATTATATATTCACCCTATGGAGAGGGAGGGGGCTACTGGTAGTTAAATCTTCAGTGATGAGTCACTCACACATTCAGATTTGGTTCTCTCAAATGTAATTTTTTTCCCCTCGGGTTGAGACCTCGCTCTGTTTGGATTTGAAAATCCAGCCGTTGTAATGGAAGGGGGCGGCTCTCGGAGGGGCTGTGCGTCTGGGTGTTTGAGTGAGAAAGACAGAGGAGAGACGACCAGTAAAAGCACAGCCTCCTTCATTATCAAAGCATTGTGCCGATAACATCAAAGAGCCATTCCAGACTCTGAAGTCAGAAGGACTTTGAGAATTCAGTGTATTCAGTGCCAGACTAGTGAAATGATTGAGTGTGACAGATATAGGTTTATGTCTTTTTACATCACAATGACCTCTGGGCCATGGAAAAGATAACAACAATGTTGTTTATGAGATACAGATCGCAACATTTTGAATTAAAAAGTAAATACAAGTATGTGGGATTCTGCATGGTCATAATATTAATTATCTTATGTTATCATTTCTAATGGTCCAACTTGAACAAAAGCAACCAAATAGTGTGCAAGGGGGGTCAATAAAGATTTCTAAATGTACTATTTTGCATGTGTACTTTCTTGATGGTCCTGTTGTAATCTTTCTTACTTAAGGCTCGTACACATTGCACCGAATGTGGGTCTAGCGTTCATCTGCCGATTGTGACGCGCGCTGTGTTTTATGGACCACCCGTTGGTGGGTGTCTGACTGCTGACATTTTCACAGATTCTAAATGTTAAATTGGTGTGCAAATCACAGCCGTCGCTCTGTTCAGAGGTGCAAAGTCCAGCCAATGCTATTGGTGTGTCTGAGCCCTTAGTGGAAATTTACACCTAAAGTGTTTGATAAGGAAAACTATGCAAGATTGTTATTGTAAAAAGATATTTGTTTGACATGTTACTTAGAAACACGAAAAGGGATATTTGGATCAGAACTGGATTGAAATCTATATGTGTTGTAAGCTGATATCAATATCTATTTAAACTGCATGACCATTGGCAACCATTAAGATATAGATGTTCACATGCCCAGTGAGTTAGCGAGTGAAAATAACTTACTCTCTGGGGCCTTGACAACCTTTGGCCTCCTGCCTCTCATTTTCAGGAGTTTTCTTCCATACTGACCAATGGGCTTGAGGCTATTAACAGCCCCCCTCTTCTCTCTCCTGTCCGGATCTTGTTTTGATTCCTGATACTTTTATTGGGTTTGTCTTAAAGGAGAAATTCCTGTTCTGCACATCCTGTTTTACCTTCTACCCCTATGTTCCTTTATCTTCCGTCCTGTGGGGCCACTGAGTGACCCCCCCCTGCCTCCCCCTTATGACCAGTCCGCCTCTGGTTAGGGCTACTGACCAGCCTGTCTGTCAGCCCTTCTATACCCCATTAACCTGGCCGCCTGCTGCAGCTGCTTTTGGGTTGAGGGATGGGGGGGGCCCCAAGGTATCCAGCTGGGTTGGAAGGCCTGGTGGGGGCAAGTCTGGGTCCGGGCCCAGATGTAGATGGTTTAGGTGAAATTGAGATGTTAGCTAATGGGGGAAGGGCACAGGAGCTTCTGAGGAACACACTAACTCCTCAGGCTTCACTCACAGATCCAAATAAATGCTTTGTGAGTGTTTGTAGGGCTGTCGCGATGACCGTATTACCGCCACACTGGCAGTCATGAGTCATGACCGCAGTCAAATTCCACGTGGTAGTTGAGTCACTGTAATCTCCTCTTATGCCCTCTGGGCATGTATTGGTAGTACCTAACTCGCAAACGACCATCAGGTCCTAATGGCTGGTACTCAGGGCTCTATTGTCCCTCTAATCACTTTGACATCAATACAAATGCAATCCAAAATTCATCACTGTATATTACCCACTGAAGAAAAACATTAAGATGTTTAAGATGTCTTTGGTACATAATTGGTCTATCCTATGCTCCAAAATGTAAACAAATTTTAGTAAATGCCTTTTGAGTGTGGACTGTATTATTATGCATAGCCTACTCGATGGACTAGTTACCTTATGAAATGCTCCAAACTTTGTATGAGTCTGGGAGAGAACGTATAGGCCTAGGCGATGCTGTTGGTTCACTGAGTTGTGCAGGGCGGCTTACAGAGTTTGCCTACAATTATAGTTAATTTGTATTTTATTTTAAATAGCCTAGTAATAGGTAGTAATGCACCGATATTACATTTTGGGCTAATACCGATATATGATATTTTTCTTGCCAAAAAAAATCAATACCGATAACCAAAATTTAAAATTTTAGCAGCATATTCAAGCATTCTAGTACAGTTAAATAGTTAACACACACACATGAACGCAGCTGTCTAAGGCACTGCATCTCAGTGCAAGAGGCGTCACAACAGTCCCTGGTTCATATCCAGGCTGTATCACATCCGGCCGTGATTGGGAGTCCCATAGGGCGGCGCACAATTGGCCCGGCGTCGTCCGGGCCCTCATTGTAAATCAGAATTTGTCCTTTACTGACTTGCTTAGTAAAATAAAGGTTACACATATACACACCACACTGATCAAAAATATATTTTGTTGGCATTCACGTATGTCCCCATTACCAGTAAAACATAATCAAAACCGATTTTTTTCACTTACTTGCTGTACTGTTTCGTTGTTCAGTTGTTTCATTCTCAACCAGGATTTCTATGGAACACCGTTTGCGTGTCAAAAAAGATACACATCAAATAACACACTTTGACGTGTCAAATAAGCTTGTTGACCAATCAGGACCTGAATGTGACTGTACGTCAAATAATAATTTAACGCGTTCATACATTTTTACGTAGTTATTACACATAGTGTAATCAATCACTCATTTCATATGTCACAATGATTCATCGATACGTATGCTATAATGCTGGTAAAGTTGTCTCGCGCACCTACAGTGCTGGTCGTAAAAAAGCTAGCTAGCTGATGGATGCAAACAGTGTTCTTCCCCAAAAACAAAGCAAAACGACATCTGTTTCAGTAGCTATAGTTAGTGTGACACCTAGTTAAACCCTAATTTATAAAACAGTTCTTATTTGATTAATGGTGGGACCATCTATGTGAAGCTAGCCACAATAGTGGACTTTGCAATTCATACTCAAAATAAAATTATGGCATAATTCTACTATTTGTATTAATTTGCGTCAATGACAATTTTATTTTGAAGGCAAACCGCAAATTCCACTATTGTGCCTAATCCTTATTGTGGCTAGCTTCACAACACATAACCTGGTCTGATCAAGCCTCATTAGCCAGATAAAACTTGCTGGCTGCTTAGCTTTGGGCAACAGGGTTAAGTAGCTGGCTAGCTATTCAGTTCAATTTCAATAGGCGAACAACAAGTGGCACCATAGCTAATGCTTACTCACAAGGATTCCTAAATCATTGTTAAGAATAATGAAAACGACTGCAGTTTCTACTGGTCATTGTTTCCAGGCTGGTTGTATTGGTGATAGCTAGGTACCAAGCTAAAGCTAGCTACCCCAGAAGTTGCAGTCGAACAAATGATGCTTTATTATCAATGCGGTATTGTAGACATATCATTCATGGCAGGTCTTTGCTTGTTTGCAGACTTTTTTGTACAGCTTTGACAGTGCTGTATCTTTTTTGTACAGCTTTGACAGTGCTGTATCTTTTTTGTACAGCTTTGACAGTGCTGTATCTTTTTTGTACAGCTTTGACAGTGCTGTATCTTTTTTGTACAGCTTTGACAGTGCTGTATCTTTTTTGTACAGCTTTGACAGTGCTGTATCTTTTTTGTACAGCTTTGACAGTGCTGTATCTTTTTTGTACAGCTTTGACAGTGCTGTATCTTTTTTTGTACAGCTTTGACAGTGCTGTATCTTTTTTGTACAGCTTTGACAGTGCTGTATCTTTTTTGTACAGCTTTGACAGTGCTGTATCTTTTTTGTACAGCCTTGACAGTGCTGTATCTTTTTTGTACAGCTTTGACAGTGCTGTATCTTTTTGTACAGCTTTGACAGTGCTGTATCTTTTTGTACAGCTTTGACAGTGCTGTATCTTTTTGTACAGCTTTGACAGTGCTGTATCTTTTTGTACAGCTTTGACAGTGCTGTATCTTTTTTGTACAGCTTTGACAGTGCTGTATCTTTTTGTACAGCTTTGACAGTGCTGTATCTTTTTGTACAGCGTTGACAGTGCTGTATCTTTTTGTACAGCTTTGACAGTGCTGTATCTTTTTTGTACAGCTTTGACAGTGCTGTATCTTTTTGTACAGCTTTGACAGTGCTGTATCTTTTTTGTACAGCTTTGACAGTGCTGTATCTTTTTGTACAGCTTTGACAGTGCTGTATCTTTTTTGTACAGCTTTGACAGTGCTGTATCTTTTTGTACAGCTTTGACAGTGCTGTATCTTTTTTGTACAGCTTTGACAGTGCTGTATCTTTTGTACAGCTTTGACAGTGCTGTATCTTTTTTGTACAGCTTTGACAGTGCTGTATCTTTTTTGTACAGCTTTGACAGTGCTGTATCTTTTTTGTACAGCTTTGACAGTGCTGTATCTTTTTTGTACAGCTTTGACAGTGCTGTATCTTTTTTGTACAGCTTTGACAGTGCTGTATCTTTTTTTGTACAGCTTTGACAGTGCTGTATCTTTTTTGTACAGCTTTGACAGTGCTGTATCTTTTTGTACAGCTTTGACAGTGCTGTATCTTTTTGTACAGCTTTGACAGTGCTGTATCTTTTTGTACAGCTTTGACAGTGCTGTATCTTTTTGTACAGCTTTGACAGTGCTGTATCTTTTTGTACAGCTTTGACAGTGCTGTATCTTTTTTGTACAGCTTTGACAGTGCTGTATCTTTTTTGTACAGCTTTGACAGTGCTGTATCTTTTTGTACAGCTTTGACAGTGCTGTATCTTTTTGTACAGCTTTGACAGTGCTGTATCTTTTGTACAGCTTTGACAGTGCTGTATCTTTTTGTACAGCTTTGACAGTGCTGTATCTTTTTTGTACAGCTTTGACAGTGCTGTATCTTTTTGTACAGCTTTGACAGTGCTGTATCTTTTTTGTACAGCTTTGACAGTGCTGTATCTTTTGTACAGCTTTGACAGTGCTGTATCTTTTTTGTACAGCTTTGACAGTGCTGTATCTTTTTGTACAGCTTTGACAGTGCTGTATCTTTTTGTACAGCTTTGACAGTGCTGTATCTTTTTGTACAGCTTTGACAGTGCTGTATCTTTTTGTACAGCTTTGACAGTGCTGTATCTTTTTGTACAGCTTTGACAGTGCTGTATCTTTTTGTACAGCTTTGACAGTGCTGTATCTTTTTTGTACAGCTTTGACAGTGCTGTATCTTTTTTGTACAGCTTTGACAGTGCTGTATCTTTTTTGTACAGCTTTGACAGTGCTGTATCTTTTTTGTACAGCTTTGACAGTGCTGTATCTTTTTTGTACAGCTTTGACAGTGCTGTATCTTTTTTGTACAGCTTTGACAGTGCTGTATCTTTTTTGTACAGCTTTGACAGTGCTGTATCTTTTTTGTACAGCTTTGACAGTGCTGTATCTTTTTTGTACAGCTTTGACAGTGCTGTATCTTTTTTGTACAGCTTTGACAGTGCTGTATCTTTTTTGTACAGCTTTGACAGTGCTGTATCTTTTTTGACGCGCAAAGACTCAAACTGTGTTCCATAGTATCTATGTCCTGAAGCTAATAGCAGTGATGGTATTACTGTGTAACTCCGGTAGGGTAGCATCTGAAAAATAGCGCACTTGGTAGTGTGTCCCGGTGCTCGACTAGTCGGCGAAAGCCAACATCACGCACGACAGAGAGTGGTTGATTGTCAAGGGAACGGTTGATTGTCAATTCTGTTATCTTGGCTTCAATGGATTTCGCCTTTTGAATTGTCTCGCTGAAATGTTCTTACTCTTTCAAATGACTGCTTGACTTGTTGACTGCTCGATCCACACAGCAGCCATTGTGAGCTAGGTTAGGAAATCTGTGTTGCACTTGTAGCGCTACATTTTGTGTGGCGTCATTCAGTCCTGTACCTACATTATATAAACTCAGCAAAAAAAGAAACGGCCCTTTTTCAGGAACCTGTCTTTCAACGATAATTCGTAAAAATCCAAATAGCTTCACAGATCTTCATTAAACATTAAAAGAAAGATGCCCAAGGATCCCTGCTCATCTGCGTGAACGTGCCTTAGGTATGCTGCAAGGAGGCAGGGGGACTGCAGAAGTGGCCAGGGCAATAAATTGCAATGCCTGTACTGTGAGATGCCTAAGATAGCGCTACGGGGAGCCAGGACAGACTGCTGATCATCCTCGCAGTGGCAGACCACGTGTAACAACACAGGATCGATACATCCAAACATCACACCTGCGGGACAGGTACAGTATGGCAACAACAACTGCCCGAGTTACACCAGGAACGCACAATCCCTCCATCAGTGCTCAGACTGTCCGCAATAGGCTGAGAGAGGCTGGACTGAGGGCTTGTAGGCCTGTTGTAAGGCAGGTCCTCACCAAACATCACCGGCAACAATGTCGCCTATAGGCACAAACCCACTGTCGCTGGACCAGACAGGACTGTCAAAAAGTGCTCTTTACTGACGAGTCGCGGTTTTGTCTCACCAGGGGTGATGGTCGGATTCACGTTTATCGTCGAAGGAATGAGCGTTACACAGAGGCCTGCACTCTGGAGCGGGATCGATTTGGAGGTGGAGGGTCCATCATGGCCTGGGGCGGTGTGTCACAGCATCATCGGACTGAGCTTGTTGTCGTTGCAGGCAGTCTCAACGCTGTGCGTTTCAGGGAAGACATCCTCCTCCCTCATGTGGTACCCTTCCTGCAGGCTCATCCTGACATGACCCTCCAGCATGACAATGCCACCAGCCATACTGCTTGTTCTGTGCGTGATTTCCTGCAAGACAGGAATGTCAGTCTTCTGACATGTCCAGCGAGTTTAGGTATGAAAGTTTTGACATCGGTTTTTAACATTGGTGTTAAATTAGACATCAGGCCGATACCGATGTTTGCATTTTTAGTTAATATCGGCCGATTACGATATGTTCACCAATATATCGTGCATCCCTAGTAATAGGCCATTTTTATATTTTCTTAAAGAATATGCTGACACGTTACCTTTTTTAGCTACAAAATATCTCACCACTGTGCATTTCCTTCTTATCCTCTCTTACTCAGTCCTTTCTGGAGCAGAGATGGAGGCTGTCAGTTTATTTAACACTATTCAACAGTTGATTTACGTTTGTTTCATTGTGGAAACATGTTGCTATGATGAGAGAACATGGTGTGCAGCCTGAGGCAAGGAACAGAGTGCAATATTGTATTTGCAATATTTTTACATTTCTAAGGTTGTATCATTCACAACTAAATTTTCCAAATCATGCTAAATCTAGCGTATAGGACCTGTTTCAAATGAACACTTTTACGCATTGCCACTGAATATGCACACTCACTCCGGAATGTGAAAAATATCCTTTCTATTTTATTCAGCTAAGTTCGCTTATGTTATTCTTACAATAAAATCATATAAAATAATTGCACGGAGCTTATCAGCATATCTTGTCAGCTAAATTCTTCTATTGTGTTATTGACTGTAAGCTTGTTTATGTGTAACTCTGTGTTGTTGTTGTCGCACTGCTTTGCTTTATCTTGGCCAGGTCGCAGTTGGAAATGAGAACTTGTTCTCAACTGGCCTACCTGGTTAAATAAAGGTGAAATAAAATAAAAATGAACTAGCCTATAGCATGGCGCATAGCCAGATAACATACAGTAGGCCGAAATACATTTTCTTCATATCATGTTTCTTTGCACCTGCCTAAAATGTAAAAAATGGTTTATTGTGAGGGTGTGTATTTAAGCATTAAGGCCCGAGGGGGTGTGGTATATGGCCAATATACCACCGGTAAGGGCTGTTCTTATGCCCGATGCAACGTGGAGTGCCTGGATACAGCCCTTAGCCATGGTATATTGGCCATATGCCACAAACTCCCGAGCTGCCTTATTGCTATTATAAACTGGCTACCAATGTAATTTAAAGCAGTAAAAACAAATATTCTGTCATACCTAAGGTATACAATATAAACCACCTAGTTTATAATAACCATTTAGACCCCAATAGAATTCTTGGCTGCTGCTGAGATTACTGAGAATTTAAGATGAAGCTAATTTTCTCGAACATAAATAGCTCTAAAACAAAGAACAAATGACAATTTAGAAGTTAACTTAGTTTTAAAGATCACATTCATGTCAGTAGGAATAACTCATTTTTGTCTACAATCACTATCAATAAAACACTCAACAAACCCTGGAGTTTAAATTGTAGTTCGTTACTCACTAAATGTACCAAGTATAGCATTATACTTATATTATTTACATATAAATATTTTTAAAAATAATCAAATGTGACCAGAGAACAATCTTCAGAAAGTATTTCAAAATCCACACAAAGTAAGCTATTTGATTAACTACGATTCTTTCTTCTTTAAAAATGTCAAAATGCAAACGACTATTCGGAGACTATTTCAATAAGATTTCGTACAGACTAATAAGCCTGACACAAAATATAGAAATAGTAGCCTACTTTGACAACAATTCAGTGAATTGGATGTGGTGGCAGACAGGTTGGTGTTAAACAGCAGATGTGAAGAAAAACAACAACTCAAAACCCCCCGCCACTGTCACTTTAGTCCCTGGTGGTGTGGTACAAGGGTGAATGGTGGGACTTGGGGCAGAAACACTCCATGGAAATGTAGGCTCCCCTCTTGGGTGTGCTCTCCCTCTGCTTCCTCTTCTCCATATTCCTCTACCTTCCCTCTCCTCTGCCTTCCCTCATCACTCTCCACTCTCTCCCTCATCACTCTCCACTAACTCCCTCCCTCTCCCTCATCACTCTCCTCTCCCTCATCACTCCCCTCTCTCTCCCTCATCACGCTCCTCTCTCTCCCTCCCTCATCACTCTCCTCACCTTCCTCCCTCATCACTCTCCTCTTCCTCCTCGCTCCACATCTCTATATCTCCAATCATCTCTTGCTCCCTGCCTTCTGCTGCAGAGCCCTGACTTTCCACATCACTTCCCTCACTTTCACTGACCTGCAGGGAGGGAGGGAAGCAACAAATAGGAAACAGTTGTGGTCAGGAACATAATCTCTCTCCCACTCACACTGTCTCTCTCTTCCTTCCTCTCTTTCTCAACCATACACATACTGTCTTCCTAATAATCACCTCTTAGGGGGTTCCATAATAAATTGTGTGGTAGTTACATGCCTCCCATTTGACTTCTACACACTCACACCGTGAACAGTATCATCATGATGCTGTACAGCACTTTAAATCAATCAATCAAAATTATTTTATGTAGCCCTTAGTGGCCAGATTGTTTCTCAGTTCATGGTGTGCATATGTACAGTACCAGTCAAACGTTTTGGACACATCTACTCATTGCAAGGTTTTTCTTTTTGTACTATTTTCTACATTGTAGACTTAATAGTGAAGACATCAAAACTTTGAAATAACACATGGAATCATGTAGGACCCAACTTTTTTTTTAAACCAAAATATATTTATATTTATAAGCTGTCATCAAGGCAAAAGGTAGCTATTTGAAGAACCTGAAATATTAAATAATTATTAAATATATATGGATTTGTTTAACATTTTTTTTTGGTTACTACATTATTCCGTATGTGTTATTTCATAGTTTGAATGGCTTCATTCTTTATCTACAATGTAGAAATAGTAAAAAATAAATATATATTTAAAACAATGAGTAGGTTTGAATGAGTAGTTGTGTCCAAACTGTAGACTGGAGCTGTATGTCAGGCTGATAGATAAGCAGACAGGAGTACAGAGACGTTCATGAATATGAGTACACAAAGACATTGACGACTGTGTTTATAGATCGGTTAGATTATAACAATGACGACTATATAGGGCACTTCAAGACCCATGGTCAGATTACTTTTCATAGATGATAAGAAGTCAAAGTACAGTTGAAGTCAGAAGTTTACATACACCTTCGCCAAATATATTTAAACTCAGTTTTTTTAAACAATTTCTGACATTTAAATCTAGTAAAAATTCCCTGTTTTCGGTCAGATAGGATCACCACTTTATTTTAAGAATGTGAAATTTCAGAATAATAGTAGAGAGAGTGATTTCAGCTTTTCTTTCTTTCATCACATTCCCAGTGGGTCAGAAGTTTACATACATTCAATTAGTATTTGGTAGCATTGCCTTTAAATTGTTTAACTTGGTTCAAACGTTTCGGGTAGCCTTCCACAAGCTTCCCACAATAAGTTGGGTGAATTTTGGCCCATTCCTCCTGACAGAGCTGGTGTAAACTGAGTCAGGTTTGTAGGCCTCCTTGCTCGCACACGCTTTTTCAGTTCTGCCCACAAATTATCTATAGGATTGAGGTCAGAGCTTTGTGATGGCCACTCCAATACCTTGACTTTGTTGTCTTTAAGCCATTTTGCCACATCTTTGGAAGTATGCTTGGGGTCATTGTCCATTTGGAAGACTCATTTGCGACCAAGCTTTAGCTTCCTGACGGATGTCTATAGATGTTGCTTCAATATATTCACATAATATATCCACATTTTCCCTCTTCATGATGCCATCTGTTTTGTGAATTGCACCAGTCCCTCCTGCAGCAAAGCACCCCCACAACATGATGCTGCCACCCCCGTGCTTCACGGTGTTCTTTGGCTTGCAAGCGTCCCCCTTTTTCCTCCAAACATAACGATGGTCATTATGGCCAGACAGTTCTAATTTTGTTTCATCAGACCAGAGGACATTTCTCCAAGTAGTACGATCTTTGTCCCCATGTGCAGTTGCAAACCGTAGTTTGGCTTTTTTTATGGTGGTTTTGGAGCGGTGGCTTTTTCCTTGCTGAGCGGCCTTTCAGGTTATGTCGATATACAACTAATTTTACTGTGGATATAGATGCTTTTGTACCTGTTTCCTCAAGCATCTTCACAAAGTCCTTTGCTGCTGTTCTGGGATTGATTTGCACTTTTCACAACAGAGTACGTTCATCTCTAGGAGACAGAACACGTCTCCTTCCTGAGCGGTATGACGTCTGCGTGGTCCCATGGTGTTTATTCTTGCGTACTATTGTTTTTACAGATGAACGTGATATCTTCAGGCATTTGGAAATTGCTCCCAAGGATGAACTAGACTTGTGGAGGTCTCCAATGTTTATTGTGAGGTCTTGGCTGATTTTCCTTTGATTTTCCAATGATGTCAAGCAAGGAGGCACTGAGTTTGATGGTAGGCCTTGAAATACAGTGGGGCAAAAAAGTATTTAGTCAGCCAACAATTGTGCAAGTTCCCCCACTTAAAAAAGATGAGAGAGGCCTGTAACTTTCATTATAGGTATACTTCAACTATGACAGACAAAATGAGAAAACAAATCCAGAAAATCATATTGTAGGATATTTTATGAATTTATTTGCAAATTATGGTGGAAAATAAGTATTTGGTCAATATCAAAAGTTTATCTCAATACTTTGTTATATACCCTTTGTTGGCAATGACACTGGTCAAATGTTTTCTGTAAGTCTTCACAAGGTTTTCACACACTGTTGCTGGTATTCTGGCCCATTCCTCCATGCAGATCTCCTCTAGAGCAGTGATGTTTTGGGGCTGTTCCTGGGCAATAGGGACTTTCAACTCCCTCCAAAGATTTTCTATGGGGTTGAGATCTGGAGACTGGCTAGGCCACTCCAGGAACTTGAAATGCTTCTTACGAAGCCACTGCTTCGTTGCCCGGGCGGTGTGTTTGGGATCATTGTCATGCTGAAAAGACCCAGCCACGTTTCATCTTCAATGCCCTTGCTGGTGGAAGGAGGTTTTCACTCAAAATCTCACGATACATGGCCCCATTAATTCTTTCCTTTACACGGATCAGTCGTCCAGGTGCCTTTGCAGAAAAACAGCCCCAAAGCATTATGTTTCCACCCCCATGCTTCACAGTAGGTATGGTGTTCTTTGGATGCAACTCAGCATTCTTTGTCCTCCAAACACGACGAGTTGAGTTTTTACCAAAAAGTTATATTTTGGTTTCATATGTCCATATGACATTCTTCCAATCTTCTTCTGGATCATCCAAATGCTCTCTAGCAAACTTCAGACGGGCCTGAACATGTACTGGCTTAAGCAGGGGGACACGTCTGGCACTGCAGTATTTGAGTCCCTGGCGGCGTAGTGTGTTACTGATGGTAGGCTTTGTTACTTTGGTCCCAGCTCTCTGCAGGTCATTCACTAGGTCCCCCCCGTGTGGTTCTTGGATTTTTGCTCACCGTTCTTGTGATCCTTTTGACGTGGGGTCTTGCGTGGAGCCCCAGATCGAGGGAGATTATCAGTGGTCTTGTATGTCTTCCATTTCCTAATAATTGCTCCCACAGTTGATTTCTTCAAACCAAGATGCTTACCTATTGCAGATTCAGTCTTCCCAGCCTGGTGCAGGTCTACAATTTTCTGGTGTCCTTTGACAGCTCTTTGGTCTTGGCCATAGTGGAGTTTGGAGTGTGACTGTTTGAGGTTGTGGACAGGTGTCTTTTGTTATACTGATAACAAGTTCAAACAGGTGCCATTAATACAGGTAACGTGTGGAGGACAGAGGAGCCTCTTAAAGAAGAAGTTACAGGTCTGTGAGAGCCAGAAATCTTGCTTGTTTGTAGGTGACCAAATACTTATTTTCCACCATAATTTGCAAATAAAGTCATTAGAAATCCTACAATGTGATTTTCTGGATTTTTTTTCTTCTAATTTTGTCTGTCATAGTTGAAGTGTACCTATGATGAAAATTACAGGCCTCTCTCATCTTTTTAAGTGGGAGAACTTGCACAATTGGTGGCTGACTAAATACTTTTTTGCCCCGCTGTACATCCACAGGTAGACCGCCAATTGACTCAAATTATGTCCTTTAGCCTATCAGAAGCTTCTAAAGCCATGACATCCTTTTCTGTCATTTTCCAAGCTGTTTAAAAGCACAGTCAACTTAGTGTATGTAAACTTCTGACCCACTGGAATTGTGATACAGTGAATTGTAAGTGAAATAATAGTCTGTTAACAATTGTTAGAAAAATGACTTGTGTCATGCACAAAGTAGATGACCTAACCGACTTGCCAAAACTATAGTTTGTTAACAAGACATTTGTGGATGGTTGAACACTGAGTTTTAATGATTCCAACCTAAGTGTCTGTAAAATTCTGACCTCAATTGTATGTGGCACAACGGTTTACAGATTCAACACTTCAACTTATTGTTTATTTATTTAGAATGTTGAAAGTAAAAGATTGCAAAGATGACCTTCTGCAATTTAGCCTAACACGTTTAAAGCAATTTTTAATATATTTCTATGGGCGTAGTTAGCTGGTTGTCTTTGTAGGGAGGGAGTGAGATGACCAAGTGACAGCGTCGCAAGCAAAGCACAAGGTTGACACTGTGCGTGCGCAGCCCAAATTTACCGACACACACAACTTTTCTTGCCTAACAGGGTAGCTAGCGAGACACAGATATTTTTTGCGGGGAAAAAAGGCAGTTTGCGGGCGCTATAGTAATATAAAGAAAGGTCGTTGACAGCCACTATGGGTTCTAAAAGGGTTAAATAGATTTATTGTCCTTTTTTTCAATGTAGATGTTCCATAGGCGCGCATCAGTGGCTTGTATGTGTGGAGTCTTTGAAATGCTAAACCTGTTTTTTAATTTTTAATTTTCAGTCATTTACTGTGACACTGGCAGTCATTTGCATGAAAGAAAACGGTGGACAAAATGTCATGACCGCCACAGCCCTAAGCGTGTGTATGTTTGGGTGTACTGGATGCTAATTCTCTGCGTCATCTCTCTGCAGAATGGGAGTGGTGCTTGGGCAGATGAGAATGACAGTGGAAGAGGAGGAAGAGGAGAGGCCTCCAGAGACTTTGCTAAGGTACGTATCTGGTCTGGAGCACATTATGGCTGAACCAGGCTTTGGTTAGCACTCAGAACACAGCTCCAACAGGGCATCAAATACCTATCTAGCCGTAAAGAAAGAATGTTATTAATCTAGTAGAGAAGGTCACAGGTCAGATTTTATATAATGAGTGATTGCTTGATGATACTTCCTGCTTTCCTTTAGTTAGCCAATTGATTAGAAGCAATTCAATAAATACAAATGCATGTTGGACTTAAATGCTTTATTTAAAAGTATCAAAAGATAAGACTGACTGTAACTCGATGGCTTTCACCTTCAGCTGTATGAGCTTGACAGTGACCCCAACAGAAAGGAGTTCCTGGATGACCTATTCACCTACATGCAGAAACGAGGTAAGAAGGCTTTTTTTTTTTTAATTTGTCTCCATACTCCACCATTTTGGATTTGAGATCAAGTGTTTCATATAAGGCAACAGTACAGAATGTCACCTTTTATTGGAGGGCATTTTCATAAATATCTGTTTTACAGTTTAGAAATGAAAGCACTTCATGTAATCTAGTCCCCCTATTTGAGGAAGTCACGTATTTAGACAAATTCACTAAAAGTGTATTAAAGTAGTCAAAACTTTAGTATTTGGTCCCATATTCCTTGCACTCAATGACAACATCAAGCTTGTGACTCTACAAACTCGGATGCATTTGTAGTTTGTTTTGGTTGTTTCTGGTTATATTTTGCCCAATAGGAACTGAATGGTGACAAATGTATTGTCATTTTGGAGCCACTTTTATTGTGAGTGAGAATATAATGTTTCTGAACACTTCTGCATGTATGTGGATATTACCATGATTATGGATAATCGTGAATTAATTGTGGAAAAGGTTCAGTGAGAAATTTAGAGGCACAAAGAACGTTACTTCCTCCTTTTCACTCTTTAATTTATGTTAGTATTGTGGAGTAATTACAATGTTGTTGACCCATCCACAGTTATCTCCTATCACAGCCATTCAACTCTGTAATGGTTTTAAAATCACCATTGGCCTCATGGTGAAATCCCTGAGCGCTTTACTTCTTCTCCGGCAACTGAGTTAGGAAGGGAGCCTGTATCTGTGTAGTGACTGGGTGTATACTTTCTCAAGGCACTGTACCATGGTGAATTTAATGAATTGTAAATTATTTAAATAAATAAAACAAATGTAAACACGAATAAGAATTGTATATAAAATTCAATTTTTCAAATGGAAAAGTTTGTATTGCAAAGTGACATGATGAGCATCTCGCATGTGAGTGTTTTTCAAAGCCCATGATAATTGGTAATGGTTATATTGGGCTCATTTTTGTGAGTTCAAAGACAACTTTGGTAGTATTATAAACTTTGAAACAACTGGTTTGTTGTAGGCTACAGAATTAGAGAAAAGTTGTTTCTCTGAACCTCAGGCAGTAGGCTCAAACAAGCCTGTTTCTGTCCCCAGTCAGAGGCAGCCTGCTTGTCTCATAGACTCTGACCAGTAGCAGCAACCTATCCTCCTTATTTATGTTTAGAAAACAATTTTGAAGGTCAAAATGATGTTCACCCAAGATGAAAGGGAGCCATGACTGAAAACGTTTTTGAAGCCCCGCTCTAGCTAATGATTAGTACAAATACATATGGGCAACCCCATGTTTCTGCCTATTTATTTATAGCCACTATGCTGCATAATTTGGGCTACAGGTGATAATGCTTATTGCTAAATAACACACCAGCCTGTTAATATGGACCAATATTTTGTTAGGCACATTTTTTCAAGGGGAAATTATATTTTAAAGGTGTCACCATTTTACTTTCATTAATTTTGTTGTAGAAAATTCACCAGGTCTGCGTTTAGTAAAAAAACAAAACATAATACAACATTCAATGAAATGGAAACGGAGGTGTTCTGAACGACCGGTTGAAAACAGGGAGGGTTTCTGTTGTGGATTCAAAATGCACCGCTTCACTTCAAATATGTCACTCATTGCTTGAAGCCACACCTCCGCACACCTAACAAACGGAGCAAATGTAGGTGTCTTAAAGTCTGTTCAAGAAAGTTGAAGAACATTTTGGGGAAGCGTCATTCAGTACAAAGCCGTTACGCAACGTAGCAAACATTCAATCAAACCCCACTTTCACAGTCATTCTACCAAGAAATGGTCAAGCATGGTTTCTTTCTTAATTGTTGGAGTTAGACCAACAGTTTAAAGTAATACAGAAATGATTGGAATTTCAGTTGTGGTTGGGATATATTTACCAAATTATCAGGAAAGTTTTGGATGTATTTTCCCTTAAAAATACTCCAGAAACATTTCACGGCAATTTCTTCTTGTTTTATTATCCTGCCCTATGAAGGGTGTTGTACCCGGAACCCATTGACCCTGACCACCCATACCACCCATAATATGCAACACAAAGTTACGCACTTAGCAAAACCTAACACAAACTGCAAATAAATCCGAGTTTGTAGAGTCAAATGCTTGATGTAGTCATTGTGTACTAGGAATATGGGCCAAAATACTAAACTTTTGACTACTTTAACACACTAAGTGAATTTTGTCCATATACTTCACTTCCTAAAATGGGTGGAGTAGATACATAAAGTACTTGCATTTCTAAACGGTAAAACAGATATGTATGAAAATACCCTCAAATAAAAGTTGACATTCTGTACTGTCACCTCATGAAACATTTGATCTCAAATCCAAAATGCTGGAGTATAGAGCCAAATGTAAAATGTTAGTTTCATTGTGTGTGTGAACTAAGATACTGTCAAAACATTGTCACGGCGGATGCCATAGACTCCGATCCAGTCAAATGACTTGAGTCCCTGTAGAGAGAGCCTTATGTGTGTCCTCACACGGCCAGTGAAATCAGCGGTAGCTAGTGACTCCCCACCCTGGTCCCTGGGCCTGGCTGGCCTGGCCTAGCGCGTGTGTTTTAGATGTCTTGTTGGGGGATAATGTATTAGTTAGAGAGGGAGAGGATCTGTCATTGGCCAATTAGGATGTCACTGCTCTGACAGTGGGGAGTGGAAGGCTGACCCTTGTACTATGTTGGTCCGATGGGAATCTTCATCAAGCCGACTAAAACTGGATAGATGATGATTTAATCAGTTGTTTTTTGTGGTTTCCTTTTTTATCTTACATACTGCAAGTGTGTTGTTTTCACAACCAGTCAAGTTCAATCTGGTTTCATTCATGATGCATCATTTTGTTCAGAACATGGTGCCAGGATGAGTTTCAAAATCAAATTTGTTGTGTCACATGCTTCGTAAACAACAGGTGTGGACTAACAGTGAAATGCTTACTTACTGGCCAGGCCCTGCAGCGAGAAAGAAATGGAGAAATAATAGAAAAGTTAAACACATAATAATATTTATTTTATTTGTTTTATTTCACCTTTATTTAACCTTAAACACACCTCCAGGCTGTGTATTGGCTATTTAACCAAGGAAAGTGGTGGAGTGCTGCATCGGATTACATGGCCTCCACAATCACCGACCTCAACCCATTTTGAGATGGTTTGGGATAAGTTGGACCGCAGAGTGAAGGAAAAGCAGCCAACAAGTGCTCAGCATATGTGGGAACTCCTTCAAGACTATTGGAAAAGCATTCCTCATCAAGCTGGTTGAGAGAATGCCAAGAGTGTGCAAATCTGTCATCAAGGCAAAGGGTGGCTACTTTGAAGAGTCAAATACAAAATCTATTTTGATTTAACTCTTCTTTTTTTGGGGGGGGGGGGTTACTACATGATTCCATAGTTTTGATGTCTTCACTATTATTCTACAATGTAGAAATAGTAAGATTAAAGAGTAGGTGTGTCCAAACTTTTGACTGGTACTGTACATATAACTAGGAATAAAGTGACAGATAATACACAGTAGCAGCAGTGATGAGTCAAAGAAGTTATTCAAAAGTAATTCAAGATAATTGTGATGGGTGAGTCCTGATTTATAGCTGTGTTGTGTTTCCAATAAGATTCACTGAGGGAGTGATAACCCCCAGGCTTCTTTATTGATGATATCACAGGATCATTCTAGAACCAGAAGGTCAATGCTTTTAGCGGAGATGTTCTCTATCCTGTCATTACCATGGTGCAGCAAAGAATTTCACCTACGTGGCTACCCTGTCAATACCTCTTTTGTGGCCTGAGAGAGAAAGAACCCCCCTCTCCGTTTTTCTACTTCAATAAGCGGCACTTGGCTGACCTCCGCTGTCTCCTAAATCGGGGCCTTAATCATGGCGAACAAATTGCTTGGCTGTCTTCCCACTCGGCTGTGAGAACAGGGCTGCAGCACAGCACACATTCCCCAGGACTACCGTGAGATGCAGCCCTCGGCCGCTTGCCTCGCAGGCCAGGCCGGTGATCTCTCTGACAAAATGATGTCCGGCCCTGTTATGAGGCACTGTACTCCATTTTTTTGGTTTGTTTTTGTGGCTTCTGCTGCACCATCAAATGAAAATACAGATTTATACTTGGATACTGCATTTCATTTTCAGTTGTTCTTTGAGTGTAAAACATTTTTATTCATTATTACCTTGTTTTGAAGTAGGAGAAAACACTCTTAAGCTAATGATATTGAATATATTTGGACAGCTGACGGCTGATCAAAGATGTTAGTTGGAGAAGAGAGTGTGAGTTTCTGGGGAGTGAAAGAAAGAAAAGAGGAAATGGGAAGGTTGAGAGGCCCAAATGGAGGAGCAATTACCCACTTCATGCCCCCCCAAGTCCTTGGGAAGTGGGAAATAACTGAAAGGAAGCTTACGAGAGAATCCCATTTGGCCTTGTGTGCCTAAAAACAGGCGTGTTTGTGTGTTCATTGTTGAGGAATTTCACCAGCTGTCATACACCCAATGAGCCTATGAAGAGGCCCATTGACACGCCCCACATTAGAGTAGCAGCAACAGCAGCAGCGTTTCCTCTTCAATTGGTGGCTGAGGACTCAGGAGTGTTTAGCTGCCGTGTTTTCCTGTAGCCTGATTATCATATCCGTTTCACTTCCTGCGTTCTCTCTCATTGGGAACGTGGAGAAAAACTTTGACACTGTTGTGTTGCTATTAACTGTCTTAAAGGCTTCGATTTAAGCAGATGGGTGATTGTTTGTTTTGGTTTGACACCCCTCCCTCACCTCTTGTTCTGAGATGGGATGGGAGGGAGCAGTAAGGGAGACTAGGAGAAACGGGCACTTACATTTTTTTTTTTTTAAACAGTGCAAAGCAGCCAAATGTCTGTCACCGCTGTCCACTTGAGATGATTAATGGTGCCTAGGTCTGATGGACAGAACGAGTGTGAGAGACTTCTGTTTAGGGAATCACGGGACGGAGAGAGTGGGGTTAAGACAAGTGTTTAACCCCCCCACACACACCTCTCCAACAAAAAGATAGACCCCTCCAAACTAGAGAATGGTTTGATCCACCCCAGTTGTCCCTGCTGCCTGTCTTGTCGTATAGTTAAAAAAACAAAAAAATATTCATTAACTTTTATTTATTCAGTGGAGACCAATTGAGACCAGAATCTCATTTTCAATGGTGCCCTGTTAAGACAAACTACAAGATAGAATAACAAGTGCATTACATTAGAACATTACAAACATCACAGCCATTATAAATAAGTTATTAAAGTCAATATATCATAACAGTTGCATACCTTGGTGAACTATTTTCATTTTTATTTCTACTTTGCACATTCTTCCACTGCAAATCTACCATTCCAGTGTTTTACTTGCTGTATTGTATTTACTTCGCCACCATGGCCTTTTTTGTTGTTGTTGCCTTTACCTCCCTTATCTCACCTCATTTGCTCACTTCTACTGTATTATTGACTGTATGTTTGTTTTACTCCATGTGTAACTCTGTGTCGTTGTATGTGTTGAACTGCTTTGCTTTATATTGGCCAGGTTGCAGTTGTAAATGAGAACTTGTTCTCAACTGGCCTACCTGGTTAAATAAAGGTGAAATACAATTTTAAAAATTCTCATCAGGGGTTTAAACTGCTCTAGGGGAACCAGGGAATCCAAATGTAATGCATTTTGTAAGTGATTCCAAAACATGTGGAACGTTAAAACTAAAAGCGTATTTACTTTGTTCGGAGGAGACCCGAGGAATGTCAAGAGTTAAGCAACCGTGTTCACGCGTTTGGGATCTCATGTTTTTATACTTTAACAACAAAGTTTAGTAATTGGGAAGCTTATATAGTAGAGCTTCTAGTGTAGGGTTGGGCAGTATCCAGCCTCTCATACTGTACCACACCGGGGTGGGTATACGCTATTACCAAATGTGGCAACAAACAAAAAAATATATGTATGTATATCATTTAAAATATATATTTTTAAATACACACAAAACAGTTTTGACAAGACCAATCTTGATCCATGAGGTGATTTAATGTCTTTGCTGTAACCATGAAGCTTGATCTTGACATCTAGCCACTTAGCGAGCAGACCAAATGAATAGCTGGAGCCCGGAGCAGGATGTCATTCATTTGACACATCTTAGATTTCTTATATTTATAAACAGTGGGTGGTGTAGCGTGCACCCTTGCAGCTGTGCCCCTAACTCCCTATAATTGTATTGAAAATCATACCGTTGGTATTATGAAATACCCTAGTATACGGTGGCGGTGTCAGAAGAAGTCCTGAAAAATTGTCAGACTCCTGTCACTCAAGTCATAAACTGTTCTCTCTGCTACCTTATGGCAAGTGGTACCGGAGGGCCACGTCTAGGTTAAAAAGGCTCCTTAACAGCTTCTACTTCCAAGCCATAAGACTGCTGAACAATTAATCAAATGGCCACCCAGACGATTTGCATAGACCCATCCCTGCCCCCCTCTCGTTTTTACACTGCTGCTACTCACTGTTTATTTTCTATGCATAGTCACTCTACCCCTACCTACATGTAAAAATGACCTCAACTAGCCTGTACCCCCGCCCATTGACTCGGTAGCCCCTGTATATAGCCGTATTGTTATTTTTTTGTTATAATTTTGTTTTTGTTTTTTACTTTAGTTTATATAGTAAATATAATTTCTTAACTCGATTTTCTTAACTGCATTGATGGTCAAGGGCTTGTAAGTAAGCATTTCACGGTTGTATTCAGTGACAAATAAAATGTGATTTGATTTGATACAGTATAAATGGTAGTCGTCTTCCAGCAGGACAATGACCCCAAGCACACTTCAAAAAGCACCCAGGAAAGACTCAAGACAAAACGCTGGACTGTTCTGAAGTGACCAGCAACGAGTCTTGATCTAAGTCCCATTGAAGACTTGTGGAGAGATCTGAAAACAGCAGTTGGGAGAAGGCACCCTTCTAATCTGGGAGAACTGGAGCAGTTTGACCAAGAGGAGTGGGACAAACTACCAGTACAGAGGTGCAGGAAGCTCATCGATGGCTATAGGATGCGCTTGATTGCAGTTATTTTGACCAATGGCTGTGCTACCAAATATTAATTCTCGTGTCAATAATTTTGTCAACGTCATTTCTGTGAATGGATATATTAGGTTCTGAATTAAAAACAAAGGTTATGTAATATTAACAGTGAAATAAAGAATTGTGGAGACCAAATACTTGGTTCAATTTCAACTTATTTTTAGGGGAAATTGTGAGTTACTTGAAAAAAGTGCGAGGGTGCTAATATTTTTTGGCCACGGCTGTATATCGCCCAAACATGGTTTAGTGTCGAGTGTACTGTAGTAAGTTGATGCGTCAAAAAACCTGATGCTGGGGGTTTGTTTGGCTATTGGAGTAAGAGGTTATTATAGGGAAATCCTCTGTAGTAAAGATTTAGATTGAAATGTTGTAAGCCGGCTTTGTCTGTGCCATTTAACCAGAACAGTCAGGACTGGACTGGAGAGAGGGACAGAAACGGATCTGATGGTGGTTTTGCATCATGAGTAGCCACCACTAGTCAGCTACTTGTTTCCCCCACTCAACCCCAATGGACACCTATTCTTGTTACTCACTCAAACCCAATGGACACCTATTCTTGTTACTCACTCGTCATTCTATGGACACGTATCCTTGTTTACGCACATCACCACTTTTAACTGCAGCAGCTGTATAGAATTTAAAACTAGTTGTAAATATACACTGAGTACACCAAATATAAAAGTCACCTTCCTGAAACCGGTGCGCCTGGTACCTACTACCATACTCTGTTCAAAGGCACTTCAATCTTGTGTCCATTCACCCTCATTCACCCTCTTTCACCCTCATTCACCCTCATTCACCCCCATTCACCCTCATTCACCCTCATTCACCCCCATTCACCCTCTGAATGACACGCATCCATGTCTTAATTGTCTCAAGACTTAAACATCCTTCTTTAACCCGTCTCCTCCCTTTAATCTACACTGATTTGAAGTGGATTTAACAAGTGACATCAATAAGGGATCCAAGCTTTCACCTGGATTCAGCTGGTCAGTCTGTCATGGAAATGTTTTGTACACTATATATGTCGTCTTGTGATCTTTTTCTATTCTGTTATTTTACTTAGTATTATGTTATTGTATCATTCACTTCTTTTTAACCTGTGTTGTTGGAACTCTGAGCTTAAGAATTTCACTGTACCCTGCAATTACATCTGCGACCCTGTGCATGTGACTAATAAATTCTGAATTGATTTGGATTTGTTGAAGGCAGGCTTCTCTTTGAACTACAGTAGCTGCGCCGGCCGGCTCAGCACAGCCAGGCCTATTAGCTAGTGACTGAATCTCGAGGCTGACAGTAGTTGTGCCCTAATCGTCTTAATGTTACCAGGCTGTCGGTCAGTCAGCTGTGTTTACTGAGGGCCGGGCCACGTTGGCTTGGCGATGTGTTGGCGGCCAGGGCTGCGTAGTGTAGCGGCGTGGGAACAGTGGACGCAACGAAGTCCCTAACAGTAACCCAGAGACGGAGTGCTCTGTCCACACCAATTACACCACGAATGGGCTCCAGGGGATCCATGTATGCATTACATTACCACTCTGAGCAGGGCTAACACTCACGCTACAGAGCCCCCCCCATACAGGACAGGGAGGCTCGCTGTACGTACACACACACTATAGCAGAGCTACAATGGGAACATTCTGTGGCCTGTTTAATAGGGCTTTATTTTCATTTAACAGTTTCTGGAAATGACTTGCCTGAGAGTTTTACCAGCTCTTTCATATGAGCACATCTGTCCATACTATTATAGTAGGTGTTGTGTGAGCAAAATGGTTTCCAACTGAATCCAAACCTGTTGAATCTAACCTCCCCCGCTGGTCTGAGAGGTGGTAAAACGTCAGGCTACTCATGGTGCACTGATTTAGAAACCATTTATTTGATTTTCATTCTGGTTTCACTACACTACTAACTCAAAACCATGAGTGTAGCAACCGTGAGTGTAGCAACACGTTATATAGATGACTAGCTCACAGATTCAGCTCCTTGTGAGAAGTGTGTGAAACATGGCTGTAAAGAACTGTGACTGGGGCCAGAATAGAAATGTGATGGTACTGGAAAATCTCTCCTCTGTCCTCCTCCCTCGTCTCCCCTCACCCCATTTTCCCTCTCTTCTACCCTCACCCCCTTTTCCCTCTGTTTATTGTGCTACAGTTACAGCCACTGAAACTTGATAAGACCGTGGGGGATAGGTGCTGAGGGTAGTGCGCAGGGCAGGCGGTAGGGGGAGGGGCTGGATTAAGGGGCCTCCTGTCCCGAAGAGAATGATTAATGAGCCCCTAAAACTGGGGTGCCCCGCCTTTTTGATAGGGGGAACACTGACGGACAGCAGACTAGGGAAAGGCCACCACGTGTCTGGATTGCAAGAGGGATGAAGGTAACCAACAGACAGAGGAGGAACAGGGAAAGGAGAGAGGGGAGAGGGTGCCACAACTACAGAGGCATCAGAGGGGAAGTGGAGCGAAGGGAGGCATCAGGCCTGTGTGTTTGGAAACAAGGCCACAGTCTTTCATTTCCCCTGGAAATGGGCGGTCCGTCACTGGAGCAGACACTGGGGGTGTGTCCCAAACAGCACCATATTCCCTATATAGTTTACTGCTTTTGACCCGAGCTCTATGAGCACTACTTTTGACCTGTGCCCTGTTTAAATGTTCTGCAATATATGGAGAATATGGTGCTATTTGAGACGCAGTTTGGGTCTGGGGCTGGTCCAGACAGGCAGGAGCTGGGGATGGGCTGGCAGAGTAGAGTGGGCCCCTGAGGGAGGAAAGGGTGGGAACCGCAGGGCCAACCCCAGCCCAGCGCAGTCAGAGCCACTGCTTTATAATAAATGCCTTATAGAATCTTGACAGATGCCAAAAAGGACAACTATTCTTAGCTGCAGACATTTCTCTCTTTTTTTGATCAAAGCTGTGGTCAGCGTGTTGATATGTTAGAGGTCTGAGATTGTCTTGGGTAATTTTAAAACCCTGCCCGCCCAAATTACAAAGCTGTATTTAGATGCAGGCTCATCCACAGGCAGACCCGTCTGTCCTCTGTTTTTCCCCACTTCAAAACCAAAGGAAATTGGGGTTTTCCTGATGTTAGCTCAATGGGAATCTACTCCATCCTATTTGTTTTTAGTTTCGGTACCATCAGGGGCCCGCCCTTCTTTTATGTTTTAGTGTCTTTCTTTCTTTCTTCCTCTCCCCACCCCCACCTCTTCCTGTCCTTTCCTGAATCAATCTACTTGGTTGTGGGGTGTATTAAGTGATGTAAATGTTGCAGACAGAAACAAAATGAATAGAGCTGTAACGATTCCCTACTCTATTTGACAAGGTTTCAATCTGACCATTGTAACGTTAATGTAACATTTATATTTCTCTCTGTATTTCTCTCTCTCTAGTTCTCTCTTTGTCTATTTCTACATATGTGTCCTTCTGTGTGCACTGGAGTTGGGATTCCTCTCCATCGCAATCCAGTGATGGATGGACTGAAATAGTTAACGGCCCTGAAGGAGATCTTCACCAGCACAATAGCCCTGCACTGACAGACAGTATGGTGTATATAGTACCGTTACATACGACTCAGTAATGTACTGGTACACGTTGGGTTTTCAAGAGAAACGAGGAATGACAGATGTCTGTACTGTCGGGGGATAAAGGATGTCTCAAAAGAGCCTTAGTCCGCGTTGTCATTTACGCACACAGTCAGTGGTACAGTATCGATCCTACACCTTTTTATTGCTTTCTCTAGGTTACCATGTCAGTCCACGCTACTATGGTCCACGTATATAGACTGTTCCATTCCAGCTCAATGTTCCAATCAGCAGTTACCATAGAGAGGGTTTTGTATTGAGTTGTGAGGGGTGCCTGGTTTCCTCTCCTCCAGACCCTATGCTATCCCCAGTCCACAGCAACTGATGCTCCTGTATTGATCATCTCTTGCTGGGCTCCAAATGAGGCTCGCCAGCTGATGGCTTTATCTGTCAATCTGGGTGTCCATTGATTGAGAGCAGTTATCTATGAAATAAAGTGAGGTGTGGGGGGAGCAGAGGTCCACTGAGACCCTGTCAATGGTCCACCTGCCGGTGGAGAGGTTTCTGTCCCCTACCTGCCCTCTAAACCAGCCCTGTTTTAGTTGACCACCTCTGTGCCTCTGTGGTCACTGCTCTATTGTTATTTGAGGAGCAGCTGATTTCAGACCTGTCTCACTTGATTACCTCAGACGAGAATGATGACGTTTCATATTTTGACGGGGAGAGTAAACGTAGAAGCACAGTGGAGATCAAAAAGCCCTCTAGTAATGTGCTCATCATGTCCAATTTCATCAAGACAATTCTTCCTTTAAAAAATTAAATAATTGACAGAGATTTACCCGCCACTGCAATTTGGTTATTAGACTACTGAAACTGAATACAAATGTAAAAGTGTAGGCTATGGTTTGATCTCCAGTTGAGGTTGAGGGATTTGAGATCAGGGCTAGATCTCTTCCGTCTACCAGGCCATGTTTACCTGCAGGGTGAAATGAAGGTGTAAATACCCCCTCCCCCCCCATCACCTCTTTATCTGATGCACTCTTGATTATAGTCCAGTCAGCCAGTAGTCCAAGCCAGACCCCGCTTGGCCTCGAGGGACCAAAGGGATTTGGGTTACAGTCTCACTTTTCACACTATCCACATTCCGCCCTTTCAATCCCCCTCCCCCAATTCACCAGGTGACCCATCTTTGTGACCCATCTTTATGACCCGAGAGGAGGGAGTCAGGTTTCTCTCTCTCTTGCTCCTTCTCTCACCCCTTTATCGCTGATCTTCTTACTGAACTAATTGTTCCCAAGGAGAGAGAGATTACCGTCCCCATTTTGGACTGCAGCCAGATCACGGTCTACTCCGTGAGTTGTTACTGTTGTTCCTTTATCATTGACGAGACTTGATGTATCAAATGATTTGTCCTATACATTTTTAAAAAGGCTCTCGTTCCCAGGCCTCAATCTAGTGATTTACATGTTGTGTCCCGAGTTTAACATATAATGGAAGGTCTCTTTGTAATTTACTCCTCAAATGTTTGTTGTGGGGTTTATTTTTCATGATTTGTCATGAGACACTACCTCCCAGCTGTGCTTTTATATCCTCGCCTGCCTGGTGTTATTGGCCTCCTACATATATAGGGGGTGATCTTAACTCTCGCTATAGATAGGAGGGCTTGTTGGCTAGTGTGTGTCCACGTACGTGTGCCGTACCACTTGATCTGAATTGGTCAGTCATGTGATGCATATGAATGGCTCTCCCCAGACTAAAGATAGCTGAAGAATTCCATACCGTCGTTGGACTTTACCTTCTATGTCCCTCGGCCCAGCATTAAAAATCAAACAAACACTGCTCCAGCAGCAGCATAGCAGGCCCTGACAATACCAGGCTCGACCATATGAACATGTAAACTAAATGGCCTTGGGTCCCTGGGTAAACTAAACATCCAGCAGGAGCAGTAAGGGCTGCTTGTGGACTGTAGTGGGTCTAAGGCAGAACAAAACAGTGGTGGGGAGCTGCAGGCCCTTGTTTGGTCTAATCTTGGATATTGCTGGTGGTGGGTTGGGATTCAAAGGGGTCTGGGGGGAGGGTGATCATCTGAAAGGACTCAGACACTGACATGAGGCAGAGGCCATTTGTGTTTTGGCTGACACCTTTTTTTATAGCAGTAATCCAGGCTTTATCCAGCTGGCTGTCCCATCCACCTCATCCGCTCCTTCCCTCTCTCAGAGCATGGGGGGGTCCACAGAAAGCAATATATCCTTTAGATAATGATGGGCTTATAAATGCGCTCCTGCCTGTCCTTGTCTCTCTCTCACCTCTCTCCATCCTCTCTTTCCTTCCTCTTTTCCTCCTCCTTCACTTCCGAAGAGGTGGAGCAGGATGGTAGTGAAACCCCACACCTCGTGGCAGCACATTCTGTAAAAAATGCATTTCCTGTCTCTTCTCTGCCCCTGTCAGCTGGAGTGCCAGTAATGTGAAATCAGCTATATATAATTTATTTATTATAGAACTCTTTAATGCAGACAGCTGTTTTACACAATAATTGGTCAGCGATCATCATGTAATGACGTTGTTTTTTGTCTCACGGAGATGGAACGCATCCTTGGAACTGTAGGGAGCAGTGTGGATGGTCGAGGGGGTTAAACCTATCATATGACGAGGGGATGCTTCAACACCAGTCTCATTGGTGTGTTTTTTCAATCCTGGAACTGTGACTCACTGATTTGGCTGGTTCAGACTGCAGTAGGCTGGTCTCAGTCTCTCTTTCGGTCTTGTTCTCTATCCAGCATAATGTCTTCTAAGCTGGACTGTGCTCACTACTGAAAATAATACCTCAATTACTGTACTTTAACTCCCTCCCAGTGGGGTGCCTCCTGGGGGCCTTTCTCTGTTGGGCCCTGGCCCTGTCTGAACACTGGAAGTACCGCGACTGGAGGAAGGAGTTAGGGAGTGGCTCAGGGAGCCTTCACCACCACAGCACTTCCCACCACCATGACCCCTGACCTCCACAGCCATTAATCACTTGCCTCCTGATGGCCTTGTCCCAGGGGGAAAATCAGTCCAGGGCAAAGGACGATGGGAGGTGAAGCCTGTAGCCAATTACAAATTGTTTCGGTGCTGCTGTGGACAAATCCCTGCTGCCCTTTGAGGGAAAGCAGCCAATAGTGGCCAACATTAACCCTAGCTTGAGCTAATGCTTCAGCTGTTCTGTGGCCTGCTATCATGGCTACTCTGCTCTGCTACTCATTTCTGCATCGATTGACTCGGGGGTTGGGTTTCCCAGATTAAACATGAGGTGTTTAAAGTGATTGTGCCTACAGGCCTAAAAGAGCTGGAGCAGATGTTTCTCACCAAAGACTGGTGGGTTGTTAGTTCTCACTAATGCTTCTCTATCTCCTCCAGTCCAGCTGAAGGGGCTTTGGTTAATTACGTCATTTAATCATATTCGTAAATGGGTTGTTGCAGTTTGCTCACATTTCAGCAGATCCTGTTGAAACGTGTTCATTTGATTCTGTACCGTTAGGTTTATTGTACCGTCAGGTTTATTGTAGTGTTTGTATTGTATTACAAATTCAGAGTATAAATCTATTGTCTAAATTTAAAATACTGATTTGCTTCTTGCTATACATCGCTTCCTGATGGTCCTCTTCCTGACATTGATATTACTCTCCTGGAATGGAATAGAGGCATTGGTGTGAATTAAAGCCTAAATGCTGGGTTGTCAGTGCAGGTCAGGTCTATTGTGCTTATCTGTTCTGGCCTCATTGTCCAGGGGGACATACGGCTGGCTGTGTATGAAAACGGCTTCCTGCTGACCTGCACTTTAATTCAGACATCAATAACCCCTGGCCAACCTTTGACCCCTGCAGTTGTACTAATTGTTTGATGCAGGATTGATGTCCTTGCAGCGCTGCATTAAATAACTGGCCTGACCAGGGCTCAGGCTGGCCTTTTACATCACATTCCTGCTGCTTTTGATAGGCCGTATGTTCTGGAAGCGCAGGGCTACTGGCTCATGATCTATCTACCCTCTACCCGGCCTCTCTCTCTCTCTCTCTCTCTCTCTCTCTCTCTCTCTCTCTCTCTCTCTCTCTCTCTCTCTCTCTCTCTCTCTCTCTCTCTCTCTCTCTCTCTCTCTCTCTCTCTCTCTCTGTCTCTCTCTCTCTGTCTCTGTCTCTCTCTCTCTCTCTCTCTCTCTCTCTCTCTCTCTCTCTCTCTCTCTCTCTCTCTCTCTCTGTCTCTCTCTCTCTCTCTCTCTCTCTCTCTCTCTCTCTCTCTCTGTCTCTCTCTCTCTCTCTCTGTCTCTCTCTCTCTGTCTCTCTCTCTCTCTCTCTCTCTCTCTGTCTCTCTGTCTCTCTGTCTCTGTCTCTCTGTCTCTCTCTCTGTGTCTCTGTGTCTCTCTGTGTCTCTCTCTCTGTGTCTCTGTGTCTCTCTCTCTGTGTCTCTGTCTCTCTCTCTGTCTCTCTCTCTCTCTCTGTGTCTCTCTCTCTGTGTCTCTCTCTGTGTGTGGTGGCTGGTGGTAGTGACACTATGCTCTCTGTGCTAATCAAACATCCTGCCTGATGTCATCTCATCCACCACACAGAGAGACAGGACTCCGGACACATTACTGGGCTGTTGGCACTTCCTTAATCTTACAGGAAACTGATATTATGTCATAGCGGCCATGTACAATCTGTAGTTAATTTCATGTTATGTGTATATTGTACCCTAGTTTTGTGAAATGTCTTTCTCCTTTCAGATTTGTTTTTATTTATTATTACTTCAACTACTACTACTGTACTATAGAACGTGGCTATTTTGGCAAAAGTACTTTCTGTTTCGGAGTCTGTTAATTGTCTCTTGAAATCAGAATGTGGAATTCCGGGAAAAGCTGAGACTTCCCACTGTCTTGTAGGAATGGGGGATTTTGATTTCCTAGCTTAGCTAGCTGTAGTTACCGCTGGCTTTGTTGATGGTCTACTGTATATAGGCTTTAGTCGTAAGGGTCTGCAGTGTTTTCTAACACACGTTCCTCTCTGACATGAGATGAGAGGTAATGCCTCTACAGCTACACCCCGCTTCAGAGTTAGCTAGCAACACTTACACAAGCTAGCCCATGTGTCCTCCAGTCAGAGCCAATGATTCTAATGGTTTAATTAAAGACAACCTGTGCCTCGGAGGACTGGACTGACTGTCTGCTGTTAACTTGAGGCATTGCATCAGGACCAGGGCTTATCTCCTCCTGGCCTGATCACATTGCTATTTAAAAAAAACATTAATGGGTCTTATTCCAGGTTAGAGCTGCTAGCAGGCTGCGGAGGCTGGGAGGATTGGCTGCTATAAACCACCGTGCCACAAAGCTGGCCTGGCTTCAGGCTGTCTGTCCTCTCTGCCCAGCAGCCACTCAGCACCAGGCCCCAGGCAGCACTGGCACAACAGCTAACAGCCGAGGGGTATAGGTTTACTCTCCACAATCCTCTAAATAAGCTTCATCATACCGGGCAAACCATGCCCCCCACCCCACCTCGCCCAAGGATTAGCAGACCTACAACCCCTATCGGGGCTGGAGAGTAGCACTTTTTTGATGCTGGTGCACACTAGGCCAGGGCTAGGCTGCACCTCCCCGCCCCTCCCTCCCCCCCGACACACACACTTTCTACACGCTTTACTGCAGATAAGCTGTTAACCAGATTAATGCATCTGTATCAAAAGTCTGGAGCAGGTTCACTTTGTTGTTTGCAAATCCCTCTTTCCAGGTCAAGCTGTTTTTGCCTTAACTTGGCTAATATGTTCTCTTTGTCATTTTATACCGATGTGTTTACGTTTCCCAGTCTAATCCAACCGGCTCTCTGAGTTATGGGCCTCTGTCACGAGGGCAGTAACGATATCATCTGGGTATTTGTTTCAGCAAACCATGGGGGGTGAAAATGTACTTGCATTAACTGTTCGAAGCATGTTACAGTGCTACGACAATATTGAGTAAAAAAAAAAACAAACAGTTTTAGGTTGTTTTCATGTTGTTAAAACATGCAACAAGCCTCCTCACCCACACCATTCCAGCTCCTTCAGCAATGTAACGTCAACATGATATTTGGATCCATATTGATGCGTGTGGTTCTACCTTCAGGGACTCCAGTGAACCGCATCCCCATCATGGCCAAGCAGGTTCTGGACCTGTACATGCTTTACAAGCTGGTGACAGAGAAGGGCGGCCTGGTGGAGGTCATCAATAAGAAGATCTGGAGAGAGATCACCAAGGGCCTCAGCCTGCCCACCTCTATCACCTCTGCTGCCTTCACCCTCCGCACACAGTAAGTCTCTCTCTCTACCCCATTCTGCTTAGTCATGTGTCCCTATGATGCGTGTCTCTTTCTATGACGTCTATGTGTGTGTCTGTTTGCATGTGTCCATTCATCCTGACGTGTGTGTGTGTGTGTGTGTGTGTGTGTGTGTGTGTGTGTGTGTGTGTGTGTGTGTGTGTGTGTGTGTGTGTGTGTGTGTGTGTGTGTGTGTGTGTGTGTGTGTGTGTGTGTGTGTGTGTGTGTGTGTGTGTGTGTGTGTGTGTGTGTGTGCATCCCTCTTAACTACTCACCTTCTCTCTCGCTGCATTCCATCCTCCAGCCATTACATCACACGTGTGAGGAGCCCATTGATCCAGTAGATTTTGTGATGTGATTTGGGTCAGAGTTCACAGCAATTGAGGTGGGCTTTCACTGAGGGGCGAGAGTTCTGCGTTCTGTAAGCCCCTGTGTAGGGCTTTAGCTCTCTATACTACTGCCTCTATACCAGAGAGCCTTAATGAACCTTTTATGTATTTTTAATGCTAGCCTACTCAGCCTGCCTGTTCTCTCCAGCAGCAACGGTCCACTGGTCTTATATAATGGATAGTGCTCTTCACTCTGTATTGATCCTCAGTGTTCTCTCTCTCTATTATGCTCTTCGCTTTTATACATTTTTATGGGGTGGAAAAATACCAATGCTGCTGCTGCTACTGCACGCTCACAGGCTGTTACATACCATGGTCTCTGTTAGGTAACACTTTGACCTCTCTGCCACTGCATCTACACTACCTGAACAAAAGTATGTGGACACCTGCTCGTCGAACATCTCATTCCAAAGTCATGAGCATTAACATGGAGTTGGTCCCCGCCCTCCACTCTTCTGGGAAGGCTTTCCAGTAGATGTTGGAACATTGCTGCGGGGACTTGCTTCCATTCAGCCACGAGCATTAGTGAGTTCGGGCACTGATGTTGGACGATTAGGCCTGGCTTGCTGTCGGCGTTCAAATTCATCCCAGAGGTGTTCGGTGGAGTTGAGGTCAGGTCTCTGTGCAGGCCAGGGGGATTGTCATGTTGGAACAGGAAAGGGCCTTCCCCAACTGTTGCCACAAAGTTGGAAGCACAGAATTGTCTAGATTGTCATTGTATGCTGTAGCGTTAAGATTTCAGACTGTGGCTGCTTGGCTATGGAAATCGGTTTAATGAAGCTCCCAACGTTCTTGTGATGACGTTGCTTCCAAAGGCATTTTGCAACTTGGTAGTGAATGTTGCAACCCCACTACGTGCTTCAGCACTCAGCGGACTCTTTCTGTGAGCTTGTGTGGCCTGCCACTTCGCGGCTGAGCAGTTGTTGCTCCTAGACGTTTCCACTTCACAATAACAGCACTTACAGTTGACTGGGGCAGCTCTAACAGGGCAAAAATTTGACGAACTGACTTGTTGGAAAGGTGGCATCCTATGACGGTGCCACGTTGAAAGTCACTGAGCTCTTCAGTAAGGCCATTCTACTGCCAATGTTTGTCTATAGAGATTGTGTGGCTGTGTGCTAGATTTTATAGACCTGTCGGCCAAATCCACTAACTTGAAGGGGTGTCCACATACGTTTGCATATATAATGTGTGTGTGTGTAGTCTGATCTGAAGACCCATGTATTCACGCATGACTGTAAGTCGCTTTGGTCTGCTAAATTGCATATCTTATGTTATATTTTAATGTTTGTCTCATTCAGGTACATGAAGTACCTGTATCCCTTTGAGTGTGAGAAGAAAGGTCTAAGTTCGCCAGGCGAGCTTCAGGCGGCCATTGACAGTAACCGCCGGGAGGGCCGTCGCCCCAGCTACAGCAGCAGCCTCTTCCGCTTCTCCCCCAGCACAGCCCCTCACATCCTCTCCCCTCCCAAGATGCACCTGTCTGCACTGGGTGCCGGAGCCGCTGGGAGCCTCAACGGCCTGCTGGCCTCACCCGTCCACTCTCTCAAAAAAGGTGAGTATTAAAGGATCAGCAACTTCTCAATAAAAAACTGGAAATAAAGGATTAAGATTGTAAAATAAATAATTAATTCAAATAAATACTGGAATTAAGATATAGCCTAAACACACAGTAGGCATCTTGACAAAAGGAAAAGAAAGACCATGCTCTCTATTGGGTTCAAATAAGATAGAAGTGAGAGTTGGGCTCCGGGTTTGCGCATCGGACTGATCGGAGCGCAACCCTCAACAAATATCCATAGTGCCTTAGCGCTCTCTGTCGCAATGGTTAGGAACTACAGGATAATTTTCTTTCATTGTCTGGATAGGATTAGACACCACAGCCTACAGACTGTAGAGAGTCAGACATTATGTACAGTACAAGTATTACAAGAATAAATGCTCTGATTTCTTAATGGCCATTTACAGAAGTATTTTGTACTTTACACACTTTACACTCATTGGCAGGACTTGTGTTATGTAATATCTGCAGCACAGGAGGTTGGTGACCACTTAATTGGGGAGGACGGGCTCTTGGAAATGGCTGGAGCGGAATAAGTGGAATGGTATCAAACACATGGTTTCCACCACCCGAGTTGTGCAGCGGTCTAAGGCACTACATTGCGATGCTTGAGGCGTCACTACAGACCTGGGTTCGATCCCGTGCTGTGTCACAGCCGGCAGTGACTGGGAGACCCATGAGCCGGCATATTGGTGCGCCTGGCAGTCAAGAAGCAGTGCGGCTTGGCAGGGTTGTGTTTCGGAGGACGCATGGCTCTCGGCCGTCGCCTCTCCTGAGTCCATACGGGAGTTGCAGCGATGGGACAAGACTGTAGTTACCAATTGGAGACCACGATATTGGGAAGAAAAAGGGGTAAAAGTACAGAACATGTGGTTTCCATGTGTTTGATGCCATTCCATTCATTCCAGCCATTATTATGAGCCGTCGTCCCCTCAGCAGCCTCTACTGTTCTCCAGTGTGTATTGTACTGTAGATTGTGTGACGATCAATGTGCTATGCACTCCCTTTGTGATCAAAGCGTCTGAGTGTGACTGAGGGTTTGACCCTGGGCTGTTCACTGTCTCTTAACCATTTACTACTGATTAATACCATGTTTCCCACAGACAGCAGGACACTTTACGGCAAGCCTGGATTACAGCTGTCTGTCCTCATCAATAGGATCTGGCTGGATCACTACCATTACCTGTTTTTCTTATCTGATCTTACCTTTGATGTTATTGGAATGCTGCTCAGTTACAGAAAATACTGCCCACATAATTGCTGTGTTTTTTTTGTGTTTTTTTTTCTAAAAGAGGTAGTTATTGTTTCAACAGATCTCCCTCCCTTTCTTTGGCCTCATTTTACCATGTTAAATTGTCATTTTATCAAATATTTTCTTCATATTTTACAATACTGAAATTATTCTCATTTTTGTTTCCATGAAAGTAACATATCCTACCTCTCCTACCCTGCCTCTCTTTAGAAGAGGTCACCCCCTCCGTGATGGCAGCGGCTCGTGGTACCTCCATGTCCCTGTCGCTGGGGCAGCAGCAGGTGGCAGGGCTGGCGCGGGCTGCCACTCTGGAGCAGCTGAGGGAGAAGCTGGAGACTGGCGAGGGCCCTGAGAGGAAGATGGCACGCCTGGCAGAGGAGCAGCAGCAGCAGCGTCTGATGCAGCAGGCCTTCCAACACAACCTGCTTGCCATGGCCTCCCAGGTCCCCATGAACCTGCGCCTGGGCAACAGCACCACCGCTAGAGGTACGTGCCCAGGCTGACTCCCCCTGGGCACTCTATACAGTTACATATCATAGTCAGTTTGTATCCGACACATACAGTACATTCCATACGTTTTCGAGATTGGAGTAATTGCCTGATATGCACTAGAAATCATTTTCTCAAGGAAACGCATACATTTAAGTAGATGAGTGATGTACACTGAAGCTCCCTCAATGCCTGACTCTCTGAGCACCATGAAAAAACGCACAGCCTACACCAGATTCCCTCCGCTCCCCCGTGAGATAGAGGAGGATGACATTTAGAAGCCATTATAAAGGCAACGCAGCGGTCACTGCACAACAGAGATAAAGGCTTTCAGCCCACTCTGCTAGCTGACTCACTGACCTGTGCCTCTTCAGCTCAGCCTCTGGCTGTTTGTATATATGTCATAACACATGCTTTGTTTGGTGCCTTAATGTTATCACATGCTGGTTATTCCCCATGTCTCTCTCTCACACACACACACACACACACACACACACACACACACACACACACACACACACACACACACACACACACACACAGTAGAGGTTCAGCCTGTATGGGTGTTGAATGTGTGTGTGCGAGTACAACAATCAATGCATTATGACTGCTACACAAGAAATGCTTTGAGAGGGGAAGTGCAGAATGTTTTCCTGGGTTTTCCTGGGTTCACTGTGACATGATTGTGTTTCTCTCTCCTCAGTGGGTTATGCAGATGTATGCTGCAAGACACCCACAAGGAAATGTTCGTGACACCCAATTCTCACTTACTGCATGCTATTGTACAGTACCTGATTCTGCTTTCTGCCCACACTGGTTTACACTTCCTCTTTCTCTTTCTTTCCAGATGAGAAGCAGCAGGACATGGCTCTGAGCATCTCCACCAATGGATCTGCTAGCATCAGTGTGTCTGTGGAGGTCAACGGCACTCTCTATTCAGGTGTGTGTGTGTGTGCGTGTGCGTGCGTGCGTGCGTGTAAGAAATAAACGGATTTGGTTGTGTTGTTTATCTTGCTGTAATATTCTGTTTGTCCATCTGTCCTGTAGGAACCCTGTTTGCACAGAAGTCAGGCGCACCAGGGACTAGCGTGTCCACTGCAGCAACAGTGCCCTCTGCTGGACCCAGCGCTGGGTTTGGGTTCGTCACCTCTGCCCACAGCCACAGTCCCAGCTCTTCCTCTTCTTCCAAGGGGCCTTGCTCAGCCGAGCCCTCCACCAGTGGCTCCCCTTAGCTCAGGCCGCCCTACAACCCACTCTCTAGGCTTTTCATCAACACCGAGGCCTAGTATGAATATAGTACATTGATAAATCGATAAGAAAAAAAGAAACTGGTGCACAACAAATACCTCATTGCTCTTGTCAACCTTGGCTACCCGTTTATGAATACACAATTCACACACCCAATTACATCTCAAGAGAACATGAACACACACACACACCTATGCATTTTACACACATACACACATACACACATGCATTTCACAGACACCCAGCACACAGACACTCTTATCCCAAACACATGCTAAACACAATCAGAGCTCAGCCAAAACCCACTGACAGGTGTTCACAACTGAACTTGAAGAGTTTTATTTTGTTTGTTTGTTGGCTTTTTGTTTTTTTGATTTGAGTTTTTTCGAATTAATATTATTATTATTATTAATACTATTTTTTTAGTTATCTTTTTACATACCTCAAATCAAGTAACCTGCAGTGGTATCTTTACCTCAGGAGCTGTAGTATACTTCACCTGAATTAACTTTATTTTTGTATCCTTTTTGATCTTGTTGAAATCGTGGGAATTTCTGGGAATTTCACAACGGAACCTCACTCACCTCAGCACACCACCTACGCATTCATACAGTAACCCTATCACACCGCTCGAGTTGCCATGACGACAGGCCGTAGCCTTTTTGCTTCTGAGTGCACTACTTTATTGATCCTACAGATCGCCATGTAATACCTCATATACAGTAGTCACTCCCACAATCAATACCAGGGAGTCACCCCCTCATTCAGCCTATTTGGAATGATGTACTTAATCTTCAATCTAACACAAGAAACTGATGGGCAATGTGTCTAAAGGGCTTTGAGGATCAGAATTATCTTTGGATATTTTTTCACACACGGTATGAGGTCATAAGAACTGACTGATCCGTCTATCTGTTTAGGACTAGCAAGCCCCAAGCTCACCACCCCGGATCTATCTAATAATCAGAAAGGTAGTGAAGGTGTTCTAGTCCCTGCTCTGGGATCAGTGTGTGTCCCTAGTTCAATTCAACAGAGAGGAGAGACAAATCACCCATCAATGGTTTTCCTCCAACACTGGCAGACCAGACCTGAAGTGTTCTAACCACATACCTTTTCAAACCTCATATTCACCTCTCCGTGTGGGAGAGGGCCCTTTCTCAGGAAGCACAGTGAAGTCTCTTATTATGGACTCGCTTTGTCATTTAAAAAAGGATTCCACCAAAAGAATGCGCAAGTCTAACAGACTGTCTTCAAAGAATACCTCAGACTCTCTAGAAGGAGACGTACACTACATACCTCATTGCTGCAAAGGCAGCGTGACTTGACCTGGTGGTTTGAGTCCCTGCGACGAGCAACGGTCCACAGGAGTGGACCCCTCCCGAATGCTGGACTACATACGTAGACTTGACTACTGGGTTTTCTTGGGGACACATTATTATACCAAGCTGAACTGGGATGGGCTTGCTCTCCTCCGGTTTTCTCTGTATTTGTTTGGTTTACTTCATACTGCATTTTATGAGACAAAACCTATTTAAGAGTATTGCTCTGCATGTGTACAATCAGGTGGCCAGTATTTTACACCGTAATCCTCTGCTGTGTGGTAGCCTCTGGCCGTTGCACAGCTGAATACCAAAGACTAGCCCTGTCTCCTGCCCAGGCTGTTATGGGCTAGCTGCTGTGGGTTAGCCGAATAGGCTAGCTGAACCACTAGGTAGGATACAGTGGAGTAAAGAATGTGTTCTATGCCCATCTTCTGTAGTCCATACTGTTAAAGTTGTCAGCTCTGGTCATGTTGCTTTCATTAGCTTCTTAATCAGACATTTGCCTACCTGTGATTGAGTCTTGGGCCCGGTATGGTTCTGCCTGGCATGGGCACCCATCACCTGACATACCAGGGATATACCTCAGTGAGTTATGCTGCAGTGAACAGTGCATGACACACAAGGCCCTTTGGCCTAATCTCTACATTGAATAAGACAGAAAGGGTAGCTGTTTTGACAACTGGTTTCTGTCTCAATTCAAAGTTCAGGCCTCCCAAATTTCTCAGACACATCCACAGTTACAGTATTTCCATTCTCAAACTGTTCAGGTAATTACTCTGCATTTTTAATAGAACATGATTTGAATGAAATTAAATTCTAGCATTATCTGTGAGGCATTTAACTGTTTCTAAACCTTTCACCCCTGCTCTCCTGTAATCTCTGAGGTGGGCAGCCTTGTTGCTTTTAGTAAGCTGTGTTTTAGCTGTTATTTGTTGGCTTTTGTGGACTTTTTGCGGTGCAGACCACCGACCAGGATTACAGGACCACCACAACATATATACAATGACTAAAGAGACACCTGCAATCGTGATGAAATATTATGTCCACATTTAATAAAGGTGAAAGATGTAGTTGCTGCCTTAAAATCAGCTGTGAGAGAATAGTGAACCTTTCAGGACTCTCTGCTAGGAATGACTGTTTTATCTTCAAGCTTAATCCTTTGAAGAGTAAATGATCTTTATGAATTAAGTCAGGCATTAAGGCATTCATAAATCATGTTATTGGTTTCAAAACCAAGGTATGCTATTTATTTGTGTCGATTTTTCTTCTTCTGATGGACCGAATTAGCTTGATCGCTTAGGTGGTGTCACAAAAACCCTTTTTTCGTTTCTCTTGTTTTAGAAACTGACATTTCTGTTTTTTCCAATCAGTCTAGTCAATGACTGTCTGACAGTGTATCCTTACAGCCTTTGCATGAGAGAGGGGGAGTGTGTGTATGAGTGTGAGAGCAAGTTCAGAATATGCTAGAGGAGGGTGTGTAACAACCATGTAATGCCACGTAGGAGACTGCAGGTGGTGCTGTTCTCTAAAACGTCACCATGACAAGGGTGGGAAACAAGTTAAAACCACATTTACTGGGAAATCAGTTTACAGCTCAGGCTTATGTGGGATACAATTGTTGGTGTGTGTGTGAGAGAGCTCTTGAAGACCCCCTACCTCTTACCTCGGGCATTGGGCTGCTGTCATTGTTGCATTTGATATTGAAGTTATGCAATTGGCATGTATACTGAGGGACACATCCAAATCTTGGACGACCCAAAATCTGTCTCTACTGACTCGCTAAATGCTATTTTAGACTGGTTCGGTTTTTGTCGCTTTTTGATTTTTGTCATCAGTTGCAGGCAAGGTCACATCACTCAAGAAACTGTGAAGTTGAAAGTCTGCAGAACCTTGTCCCTGGATGGTTTGGATTTTATTAGATTATTAATTGTTTAAATCTAACCTGATCTGTGTAATACAAGTGCATATGCAAGTGGTTATTGAATACCTCATTTATCAATTCTGTTGTTTTTGGCTTGTACAATGCTCCGTATATACATCTGTGAGGTTTGTGCATATTTTTGTACTGTTATTATTATTATTATTATGGACATGGTAATGATATTATAGTTTTGTCTTTTGATTAAAACAAAATTGGGACAACGTAAATGCTTGTAAAACTGGTTTGTGCTGATTGTATTTAAAAGAGGAGCACTTTTCCAAAGTGATTTTGACATTCAGTTTTGTTCACATTAGTAATATAAAGATATGGTTCTCAGGGCTTTAAACTTGTATGTCATGATAAAGTTTTACTTTATATCTTATCTGTGTGTGTGGTTTTTGTTGTGTGGCTTGAATTTCCTTCCACTTGCCAGTTGGTCAGTGCATGCTCGCAGTACACGTACTGGTAATCTGTCTGGCCCTGTGGCCTTGTGAATGTTGATCTGTTTAAAGGTCTTACTCACATTGGCTGCGCAGAGCGTGATCACACAGTCTTCCGGAACAGCTGGTACTCTCATGCATGTTTCAGAGTTAGTTTCCTCAAAGCAAGCATATAAATCGTTTAGCTCGTCTGGTAGGCTCGTGTCACTCAGCAGCTCTCGGCTGTGCTTCCCTTTGTAGTCTGTAATGGTTTGTAAGTCCTGCCCCATCCGGCGAGCGTCAGAGCCGGTCTTCGATTCAATCTTAGTCCTGTATTGATGCTTTGCCTGTTTGATGGTTTGTCGGAGTGCATAGCGGGATTTCTTATAAGCTTCCGGGTTAGAGTCCCGCTCCTTGAAAGAGGCAGCTCTAGCCTTTAGCTCAGTGCGGATGTTGCCTGTAATCTTTGGCTTCTGGTTGTGGTATGTATGTACTGTGCTATTGCCTGTGTGAGAGATAAAATTCCTAAGAAATCTCCACGTGTCATTACGAAAAGAAACTGGAAGCGGTTTGATATTCAAGGTTTTTTACATTATGTATCTAGCATTGCATGGAATAGACTGGAATTAATCCCTGATGTTCAACTAGCCTTTTCTTACTTCCACAACGCATTCCAGGATGTATGCAATAGGCATGCCCCTTTTTTTAAATTCATGATTAAGGGCAGAGAGAACCCTTGGTTTACTAAGGAACTTACAAAAATCACAAGGGAACGAAATGCTATGTGGGCTAAAGCAAGAGGGACTGATTTGGCAGATGATTGGATGGCTTTTAAACGTCTTCAAAATATGGGTGTGGCTATGATCCGTAAATTGAAAGCAGACCACTACCTGAAATCTACTTCACATAATTTAAATAATCCATCCAAATTCTGGCAAGTAGTGAAGGGTTTGGAGTGCAAAAAAGATACACAGCTTCCCAAACAATTCTTGTTAGACACACAGATTGTAACTGAGAGAACCTCTGTTCTGAAAGCCTTGAATCAGCATTTTTTAGATGCAGGCAGTTTATTTGAAAAGGTCAAAGGTATAAGTGAGCCCCCTATGAATTTACCTGACACCCCTGTGCACTCCTTCACCAGGTTCTCCTTTTCATCCTTCTTTGTTTCAGAAGTGTGTCGAGCCCTGAAAGAAATTGATGGAAAGAAATCCCTTGGCCCTGATGAACTAGAGCCCCGCTTCCTGCACCGAGCTGCAGACATCATTGCTCCCCCCTTAACATGTATTTTTAACCTCATGCTTGATGTTAAGGAAATCCCCAAGTTATGGAAATATATGCTTTTGTACTACCTCTCCTGAAAGGTGGAGATCCTTCGCTACTGGACAACTATCGACTCATATCAAAATTGTCTGTACTGCTACTTCCAAGAAAACAACATATTAAGTGGAATGCAATCGGGTTTTAGATCTGGACACAGCACTTTCAGCAACATTGAAGGTTTTAAATGACATCCATTGTGCTCTTGATAAGATGTTACATTGTGTATCTGTCTTTATTGATTTGTCGAAGGCTTTTGACACCGTGGACCATGCTGTGTTAGTGCAAAGGTTCAAATGTTGTGGAGTTACTGGTCATGCTCTAGATTGGTTTAGAAATTACCTATCAAATCGTACACAATGTGTAATGGCGGATGGTTGTAAATCTGAGTCCATAGACGTGTGCTCAGGCGTTCCGCAAGGTTCTGCTATGGGTCCACTGTTGTTAATTTTGTATATCAACAACATTGGGGGGATCTTATTGAAACAGCAGATGTTCATTTTTATGCAGATGATACTGTTCTTTATTCAAGTGGTAGTAGTTTATCTTTAGCTTTTGAAAATGCCCAAAGAGCATTTAACATCATACCACCTAATCTGAATGATTTAAAGATGGTTCTAAATTTGTGTAAAACAAAATGCATGGTATATTCAAATGTCAGGCATGTTACTAATCAAATCATTGCTACGTTGGCTGGACATACTATAGAGTAAGTTAAAGTGTACAAATGTTTGGGTGTGTGGTTTGATGATAAGCTGAGCTTGACTGTGCATGTAGAGAACTTTAGAAGGAAGCTCAGACTGAGAATAGGTTTTTATTACTGGCATAAGGCTTATTTTTCTTTTGAGGCCAGGAAGGAGCTGGTACGATGTACATTACTGGTGGTTTTAGTGATGTTATATATACTGCTCAAAAAAATAAAGGGAACACTAAAATAACACACCCTAGATCTGAATGAATGAAATATTCTTATTAAATACTTTTTTCTTTACATAGTTGAATGTGCTGACAACAAAATCACACAAAAATGATCAATGGAAATCAAATTGATCAACCCATGGAGGTCTGGATTTGGAGTCACACTCAAAATTAAAGTGGAAAACCACACTACAGGCTGATCCAACTTTGATGTAATGTCCTTAAAACAAGTCAAAATGAGGCTCAGTAGTGTGTGTGGCCTCCACGTGCCTGTATGACCTCCCTACAACGCCTGGGCATGCTCCTGATGAGGTGGCGGATGGTCTCCTGCGAGATCTCCTCCCAGACCTGGACTAAAGCATCCGCCAACTCCTGGACAGTCTGTGGTGCAACGTGGCGTTGGTGGATGGAGCGAGACATGATGTCCAAGATGTGCTCAATTGGATTCAGGTCTGGGGAACGGGCGGGCGAGTCCATAGCATCAATGCTTTCCTCTTGCAGGAAATGCTGACACAGCATATGGTCTCACAAGGGATCTGAGGATCTCATCTCGGTACCTAATGGCAGTCAGGCTACCTCTGGCGAGCACATGGAGGGCTGTGCGGCCCCCCAAAGAAATGCCACCCCACACCATGACTGACCCACCGCCAAACCGGTCATGCTGGAGGATGTTGCAGGCAGCAGAACGTTCTCCACGGCGTCTCCAGACTCTGTCACGTCTGTCACATGTGCTCAGTGTGAACCTGCTTTCATCTGTGAAGAGCACAGGGCACCAGCGGCGAATTCGTCAATCTTGGTGTTCTCTGGAAAATGCCAAACGTCCTGCACGGTGTTGGGCTGTAAGCACAACCCCCACCTGTGGACGTCTGTTTCTGACCGTTTGAGCAGACACATGCACATTTGTGGCCTGCTGGAGGTCATTTTGCAGGGCTCTGGCAGTGCTCCTCCTTGCACAAAGGCGGAGGTAGCGGTCCTGCAGCTGGGTTGTTGCCCTCCTACGGCCTCCTCCACACCTCCTGATGTACTGGTCTGTCTCCTGGTAGCGCCTCCATGCTCTGGACACTACGCTGACAGACACAGCAAACCTTCTTGCCACAGCTCGCATTGATGTGCCATCCTGGATGAGCTGCACTACCTGAGCCACTTGTGTGGGTTGTAGACTCCATCTCATACTACCACGCGAGTGAAAGCACTGCCAGCATTCAAAAGTGACCAAAACATCAGCCAGGAAGCATAGGAACTGAGAAGTGGTCTGTGGTCACCACCTGCAGAACCACTCCTTTATTGGGGGTGTCTTCCTAATTGCCTATAATTTCCACCTGTTGTCTATTCCATTTGCACAACAGCATGTGAAATGTATTGTTCTTTTTTAGTTAGGTTGGTAAATAAATATCAATTACGGTCCCATGCTCATTTGCTTCTAACAGTACCAAAAAAGTAGAACAAGTCATGGTAGAAATAGTTTTTGTTACTTAGCTCCGTGGTCCTGGAATTCTCTCCTGAACATTTTCAAATTTGATGATCTAGTTTCGTTGGTGGAGTTTCAACACTTTATCGATGTATATACCATAGAAGAGTGTAATTGTCTTTAGGACAGTTGTTTTTAGTAAATACTTAGTTTTTTAGGTCAAATGTTTTTGTTGTACCGTTTGTGTGTTTTTAGATTTGTTTGATGTTGTTCGTGTATGTAAGTTGTTTTGTCTGAAACATTGTTCCCCCTGCTGCTATTGGACCAGGTCTCTCTTGGAAAAGAGATGTTATCTCAATGAGAAAAACCTGTATAAATAAAGGTTTAAAGAAAATCTAAATAAATGTACAGTCACTGTGGGGACGACATCATCGAAGCACTTATTGATGAAGCCAATGACAGATGTGGTGTACTCCTCAATGCCATTGGAGGAATCCCGGAACATACTCCAGTCTGTGATAGCAAAACAGTCCTGTAGCGTAGCATCTGCTTCTTCTGACCACTTTGTTATTGATCTAGTCACTGGTGCTTCCTGCTTTAATTTTTCAGGGGGATATAATTATGGTCAGATTTGCCAAATGGAGGGCGAGGGAAAGCTTTGTATGCAAGTCTGTGTGTGGAGTAAAGGGGGTGTAGAGTTTGTTTTCCCTCTGGTTGCACATTTAACATGCTGATAGAAATTTAGTATAACGAAGGTTTCCCTGCATTAAAGTTCCTGGCTACTAGGAGTGCAGCCTCTGGGTGAGCGTTTTCTTGTTTGCTTAGGATGGAATACAGCTCATTCAATGCTGTCTGGGTGCCAGCCTGTGACTGTGTTGGTATGTAAATAGCTAAGACAAATCCAGATAACTCTCTATATAGATAATGTGGTCTACAGTTTATCATGAGAGACTCTACCTTAGGCGAGCAATAGTTTGAGACTTCCTTAGATATCGTGAAGCATAAGATATCACAGTTTTGAATGTCCCTTTGGTAGTTTAATCTTCCGCGTAGGTAATCTATTTTATTCTCCAAAGATTGCACGTTTGTTAGCAGAATGGAAGGAAGTGGGGGTTTATTCGATCGCCTACGAATTCTCAGAAGGCAGCCCGCCCTCAGGCCCCTTTTTCCCCCACCTCCTCTTCACACAAATCAGGGGGATCTGGGCCTGTTCCTGAGAAAGTAGTATGTCATTCGCGTCAGGCTCGTCAGACACGTTATAGGGAAAAAAGGAATCTGCCCGTCTAATCGCAGTCCTGATGTCCAGAAGTTATTTTCATTCATAAGAGACGGTAACAGCAACATTTTGTGCAAAATATATATATTTTTAAGTTACAAACAACGCAAATAGACAAACAAAACACACAATCAGTTGGGGGTAAAAAGTCTGCCTTCTTCTCCGGCTCCATTTAACATGATTTTCATTTGCACATGAATGATACAGGACTTGGAGCCATGTCTCAGCAGCTGCACCATAGAGATTAGAGTGGGAAAGTGACTCAGGCGCAGGAATGAGGCATGAAAATAGTTGATAACATTTTGTCACAGTTTGAAAAAGTTAATGATTACAAACCGCTTCCCCCGCTTCCTCTTCATATGACAGCTGTCACAAGGTCTTTATGGGAAGTTGAGGCCTATTTTGCTACAGTGGCCTAAGCCTCCTGTTACTCAAGCATGGATTAGGCATACTAATAAGGGGCTCTCACAATGAGGTGTCAGATGTTTTGTATCGTGGATAACCCTAAAACATTTTATGGTATTTTGTAGGTTTCGGAAATGATTCGGCATGCAAAAGCCCCCCACCTCCGGAAGAGCTGACTTTCCATTGTGTGGGGTTCCTGTTAGCTACCCACACCTCTCGACTACTCACTCTTCACTCATTGACTCATGTTCACACTTACTCAAACTCAACACAAACCTTTCCATCTGATACACAACAGGTCTAAGCATTAGGACCCAATTCTGACCCGAGTTAATACACTTTTCTCAGAGTATTCTGTTTAGCATGATAATAGCATGCTATTCATCCACTATTTGTTTGGAGTGTAGACCGAATAAATGAAGATGTGATCTCGACTTAATTTCCTCATTTTACCACCTTTACTTGTGACGAAACCATAAATAAGGTCTAGTGAACCGACCGGTTCCAGGATTATAAAGCATTACATTTTTTCTCCGATAGAATTACCACCGTTCTCCAAGGACTGTAATTTACAACTTGATAAGAGCTATTAATAAGAGATAGGTAAATAAGAAATCCGTTTGGATAAGTTAATTGTAAATATAAATGGCATTTAAAAATATATATTTTACCTTAAGAGACAAATGTGAAACCAGTCATATGGCAGCAAACTGAAGCATACAGTATCACATTTCCCACAGTGAAGTTGACGAAATGCTGTGCCGTTATGCAGAATTTAAATTGCAGTCTTTTAACTTGCAGGGATGGGCGCTCTTGAATGTCTTAATTCTTGGCAACCTTGACTTTCTCTGCTTCCTGTTAAATAAAAAAATGTAAGATCTTATTTCTATTGTATAGCCTACATTATCATGGGGGGCTCTGGTACTGGAACACATTGAGAAAAAAGTGTCAAACACAACGTAGCAGCCAAGTAGCCTACTATCTATGGTGGTGAAACAGCACTCTCCAAGTAGCCTACTATCTATGGTGGTGAAACAGCACTCTTCAAGTAGCCTACTATCTATGGTGGTGAAACAACTCTTCAGCATCTTCAAGTAGCCTACTATCTATGGTGGTGAAACAGCACTTCAAGTAGCCTACTATCTATGGTGGTGAAACAGCACTCTTCAAGTAGCCTACTATCTATGGTGGTGAAACAGCACTCTCAAGTAGCCACCACTACTATCAAGTAGCCTACTATCTATGGTGGTGAAACAGCACTGGTGAAACAGCACTCTTCAAGTAGCCTACTATCTATGGTGGTGAAACAGCACTCTTCAAGTAGCCTACTATCTATGGTGGTGAAACAGCACTCTTCAAGTAGCCTACTATCTATGGTGGTGAAACAGCACTCTTCAAGTAGCCTACTATCTATGGTGGTGAAACAGCACTCTTCAAGTAGCCTACTATCTATGGTGGTGAAACAGCACTTCTTCAATGGTGGTGAAACAGCCTACTATCTATGGTGGTGAAACAGCACTCTTCAAGTAGCCTACTATCTATGGTGGTGAAACAGCACTCTTCAAGTAGCCTACTATCTATGGTGGTGAAACAGCACTCTTCAAGTAGCCTACTATCTATGGTGGTGAAACAGCACTCTTCAAGTAGCCTACTATCTATGGTGGTGAAACAGCACTTCTTCAAGTAGCCTACTATCTATGGTGGTGAAACAGCACTCTTCAAGTAGCCTACTATCTATGGTGGTGAAACAGCACTCTTCAAGTAGCCTACTATCTATGGTGGTGAAACAGCACTCTTCAAGTAGCCTACTATCTATGGTGGTGAAACAGCACTCTTCAAGTAGCCTACTATCTATGGTGGTGAAACAGCACTCTTCAAGTAGCCTACTATCTATGGTGGTGAAACAGCACTCTTCAAGTAGCCTACTATCTATGGTGGTGAAACAGCACTCTTCAAGTAGCCTACTATCTATGGTGGTGAAACAGCACTCTTCAAGTAGCCTACTATCTATGGTGGTGAAACAGCACTCTTCAAGTAGCCTACTATCTATGGTGGTGAAACAGCACTCTTTCATTATCTATGGTGGTAGCCTACTATCTATGGTGGTAGCCTACTATCTATGGTGAAACAGCACTCTTCAAGTAGCCTACTATCTATGGTGGTGAAACAGCACTCTTCAAGTAGCCTACTATCTATGGTGGTGAAACAGCACTCTTCAAGTAGCCTACTATCTATGGTGGTGAAACAGCACTCTTCAAGTAGCCTACTATCTATGGTGGTGAAACAGCACTCTTCAAGTAGCCTACTATCTATGGTGGTGAAACAGCACTCTTCAAGTAGCCTACTATCTATGGTGGTGAAACAGCACTCTTCAAGTAGCCTACTATCTATGGTGAAACAGGTGAAACAGCACTCTTCAAGTAGCCTACTATCTATGGTGGTGAAACAGCACTCTTCAAGTAGCCTACTATCTATGGTGGTGAAACAGCATCTATGGTGGTGAAACAGCACTCTTCAAGTAGCCTACTATCTATGGTGGTGAAACAGCCACTATCTATGGTTCACTCTTCAAGTAGCCTACTATCTATGGTGGTGAAACAGCACTCTTCAAGTAGCCTACTATCTATGGTGGTGAAACAGCACTCTTCAAGTAGCCTACTATCTATGGTGGTGAAACAGCACTCTTCAAGTAGCCTACTATCTATGGTGGTGAAACAGCACTCTTCAAGTAGCCTACTATCTATGGTGGTGAAACAGCACTCTTCAAGTAGCCTACTATCTATGGTGGTGAAACAGCACTCTTCAAGTAGCCTACTATCTATGGTGGTGAAACAGCACTCTTCAAGTAGCCTACTATCTATGGTGGTGAAACAGCACTCTTCAAGTAGCCTACTATCTATGGTGGTGAAACAGCACTCTTCAAGTAGCCTACTATCTATGGTGGTGAAACAGCACTCTTCAAGTAGCCTACTATCTATGGTGGTGAAACAGCACTCTTCAAGTAGCCTACTATCTATGGTGGTGAAACAGCACTCTTCAAGTAGCCTACTATCTATGGTGGTGAAACAGCACTCTTCAAGTAGCCTACTATCTATGGTGGTGAAACAGCACTCTTCAAGTAGCCTACTATCTATGGTGGTGAAACAGCACTCTTCAAGTAGCCTACTATCTATGGTGGTGAAACAGCACTCTTCAAGTAGCCTACTATCTATGGTGGTGAAACAGCACTCTTCAAGTAGCCTACTATCTATGGTGGTGAAACAGCACTCTTCAAGTAGCCTACTATCTATGGTGGTGAAACAGCACTCTTCAAGTAGCCTACTATCTATGGTGGTGAAACAGCACTCTTCAATGGTGGTGAAACAGCACTCTTCAAGTAGCCTACTATCTATGGTGGTGAAACAGCACTCTTTCAAGTGGTGAAACAGCCTATTATCTATGGTGGTGAAACAGCACTCTTCAAGTAGCCTACTATCTATGGTGGTGAAACAGCACTCTTCAAGTAGCCTACTATCTATGGTGGTGAAACAGCACTCTTCAAGTAGCCTACTATCTATGGTGGTGAAACAGCACTCTTCAAGTAGCCTACTATCTATGGTGGTGAAACAGCACTCTTCAAGTAGCCTACTATCTATGGTGGTGAAACAGCACTCTTCAAGTAGCCTACTATCTATGGTGGTGAAACAGCACTCTTCAAGTAGCCTACTATCTATGGTGGTGAAACAGCACTCTTCAAGTAGCCTACTATCTATGGTGGTGAAACAGCACTCTTCAAGTAGCCTACTATCTATGGTGGTGAAACAGCACTCTTCAAGTAGCCTACTATCTATGGTGGTGAAACAGCACTCTTCAAGTAGCCTACTATCTATGGTGGTGAAACAGCACTCTTCAAGTAGCCTACTATCTATGGTGGTGAAACAGCACTCTTCAAGTAGCCTACTATCTATGGTGGTGAAACAGCACTCTTCAAGTAGCCTACTATCTATGGTGGTGAAACAGCACTCTTCAAGTAGCCTACTATCTATGGTGGTGAAACAGCACTCTTCAAGTAGCCTACTATCTATGGTGGTGAAACAGTGTAGCCTACTATCTATGGAAACAGCACTATGGTCTTCAAGTAGCCTACTATCTATGGTGGTGAAACAGCACTCTTCAAGTAGCCTACTATCTATGGTGGTGAAACAGCACTCTTCAAGTAGCCTACTATCTATGGTGGTGAAACAGCACTCTTCAAGTAGCCTACTATCTATGGTGGTGAAACAGCACTCTTCAAGTAGCCTACTATCTATGGTGGTGAAACTATGGTGGTGAAACAGCACTCTTCAAGTAGCCTACTATCTATGGTGGTGAAACAGCACTCTTCAAGTAGCCTACTATCTATGGTGGTGAAACAGCACTCTTCAAGTAGCCTACTATCTATGGTGGTGAAACAGCACTCTTGTAGCCTACTATCTATGGTGGTGAAACAGCACTCTCAAGTAGCCTATTATCTATGGTGGTGAAACAGCACTCTTCAAGTAGCCTACTATCTATGGTGGTGAAACAGCACTCTTCAAGTAGCCTACTATCTATGGTGGTGAAACAGCACTCTTCAAGTAGCCTACTATCTATGGTGGTGAAACAGCACTCTTCAAGTAGCCTACTATCTATGGTGGTGAAACAGCACTCTTCAAGTAGCCTACTATCTATGGTGGTGAAACAGCACTCTTCAAGTAGCCTACTATCTATGGTGGTGAAACAGCACTCTTCAAGTAGCCTACTATCTATGGTGGTGAAACAGCACTCTTCAAGTAGCCTACTATCTATGGTGGTGAAACAGCACTCTTCAAGTAGCCTACTATCTATGGTGGTGAAACAGCACTCTTCAAGTAGCCTACTATCTATGGTGGTGAAACAGCACTCTTCAAGTAGCCCTATCTATGGTGGTGAAACAGCATCTTCAATGGTGGTGAAACAGCACTCTTCAAGTAGCCTACTATCTATGGTGGTGAAACAGCACTCTTCAAGTAGCCTACTATCTATGGTGGTGAAACAGCACTCTTCAAGTAGCCTACTATCTATGGTGGTGAAACAGCACTCTTCAAGTAGCCTACTATCTATGGTGGTGAAACAGCACTCTTCAAGTAGCCTACTATCTATGGTGGTGAAACAGCACTCTTCAAGTAGCTATCTATGGTGGTGAAACAGCACTCTTCAAGTAGCCTCTATGGTGGTGAAACAGCACTCTTCAAGTAGCCTACTATCTATGGTGGTGAAACAGCACTATGGTGGTGAAACAGCACTTCAAGTAGCCTACTATCTATGGTGGTGAAACAGCACTCTTCAAGTAGCCTACTATCTATGGTGGTACTATCTATGGTGGTGAAACAGCACTCTTCAAGTAGCCTACTATCTATGGTGGTGAAAAACAGCACTCTTCAAGTAGCCTACTATCTATGGTGGTGAAACAGCACTCTTCAAGTAGCCTACTATCTATGGTGGTGAAACAGCACTCTTCAAGTAGCCTACTATCTATGGTGGTGAAACAGCACTCTTCAAGTAGCCTACTATCTATGGTGGTGAAACAGCACTCTTCAAGTAGCCTATTATCTATGGTGGTGAAACAGCACTCTTCAAGTAGCTACTATCTATGGTGGTGAAACAGCACTCTTCAAGTAGCCTACTATCTATGGTGGTGAAACAGCACAGCCTACTATCTATGGTGGTGAAACAGCACTCTTCAAGTAGCCTACTATCTATGGTGGTGAAAAACAGCACTCTTCAAGTAGCCTACTATCTATGGTGGTGAAAAACAGCACTCTTCAAGTAGCCTACTATCTATGGTGGTGAAACAGCACTCTTCAAGTAGCCTACTATCTATGGTGAAACAGGTGAAACAGCACTCTTTCAATGGTGGTGTAGCCTACTATCTATGGTGGTGAAACAGCACTCTTCAAGTAGCCTACTATCTATGGTGGTGAAACAGCACTCTTCAAGTAGCCTACTATCTATGGTGGTGAAACAGCACTCTTCAAGTAGCCTACTATCTATGGTGGTGAAACAGCACTCTTCAAGTAGCCTACTATCTATGGTGGTGAAACAGCACTCTTCAAGTAGCCTACTATCTATGGTGGTGAAACAGCACTCTTCAAGTAGCCTACTATCTATGGTGGTGAAACAGCACTCTTCAAGTAGCCTACTATCTATGGTGGTGAAACAGCACTCTTCAAGTAGCCTACTATCTATGGTGAAACAGGTGAATCTATGGTGGTGAAACACACTCTTCAAGTAGCCTACTATCTATGGTGGTGAAACAGCACTCTTCAAGTAGCCTACTATCTATGGTGGTGAAACAGCACTCTTCAAGTAGCCTACTATCTATGGTGGTGAAACAGCACTCTTCAAGTAGCCTACTATCTATGGTGGTGAAACAGCACTCTTCAAGTAGCCTACTATCTATGGTGGTGAAACAGCACTCTTCAAGTAGCCTACTATCTATGGTGGTGAAACAGCACTCTTCAAGTAGCCTACTATCTATGGTGGTGAAACAGCACTCTTCAAGTAGCCTACTATCTATGGTGGTGAAACAGCACTGAAACAGCTTCAAGTAGCCTACTATCTATGGTGGTGAAACAGCACTCTTCAAGTAGCCTACTATCTATGGTGGTGAAACAGCACTCTTCAAGTAGCCTACTATCTATGGTGGTGAAACAGCACTCTTCAAGTAGCCTACTATCTATCTATGGTGGTGAAACAGCACTCTTCAAGTAGCCTACTATCTATGGTGGTGAAACAGCACTCTTCAAGTAGCCTACTATCTATGGTGGTGAAACAGCACTCTTCAAGTAGCCTACTATCTATGGTGGTGAAACAGCACTCTTCAAGTAGCCTACTATCTATGGTGGTGAAACAGCACTCTTCAAGTAGCCTATCTATGGTGGTGAAACAGCACTCTTCAAGTAGCCTACTATCTCTTCAATAGCCTACTATCTATGGTGGTGAAACAGCACTCTTCAAGTAGCCTACTATCTATGGTGGTGAAACAGCACTCTTCATCTAGTAGCCTACTATCTATGGTGGTGAAACAGCAGCCTACTATCTATGGTGGTGAAACAGCACTCTTCAAGTAGCCTACTATCTATGGTGGTGAAACAGCACTCTTCAAGTAGCCTACTATCTATGGTGGTGAAACAGCACTCTTCAAGTAGCCTACTATCTATGGTGGTGAAAAACAGCACTATGGTGGTGAAACAGCACTCTTCAAGTAGCCTAATCTATGGTATCTATGGTGGTGAAACAGCACTCTTCAAGTAGCCTACTATCTATGGTGGTGAAACAGCACTCTTCAAGTAGCCTACTATCTATGGTGGTGAAACAGCACTCTCCAAGTAGCCTACTATCTATGGTGGTGAAACAGCACTCTTCAAGTAGCCTACTATCTATGGTGGTGAAACAGCACTCTCCAAGTAGCCTACTATCTATGGTGGTGAAACGGACAGCACTCTCCAAGTAGCCTACTATCTATGGTGGTGAAACGGACAGCACTCTCCAAGTAGCCTACTATCTATGGTGGTGAAACGGACAGCACTCCTCAAGGTGCTAATTATTCAAAGTATTTTAGAATTCACTGATGTGAGTGTAGATGCGGGGCTTACACAAGTCTGAATTTCTTATAGCCTCATCAATGTACAGTAACATTTTTAGACGACACTGGAGAACACCAGACATATGCACACATACTCAGTCTACTTTTTATTACATTTTTGAGTGTTAACCTGGGTGACCTCTACAAGGCTTGCTGTTGTATTTATTTGTTTATTTTTTTACATCTGATGCTTAGGATGTTAATTTACCGTACATTCCACCCACTCTTTTGCTAGTTTAATCCCTCCAGTCATTTCTAGACCGAAGCGCCCTACCTTTTTGCATGTTGTAAAGCCCAACTTTGAATTCTGCTACGTTTGCTTGATCTTGAACTGCAAAATGCACCTGATCCCGGAATATTTACATTTTGGAGAATCTCTTATAAAATGGGTTAACGTTATGTATAGTAACCCTAGGTGTAAAATAGTAAATAATGGCTACATCTCAGAAAGAACATCTCAGAACTGGCAAATCTGGTGCAGTCCATGAGGAGGAGAGTGCTTAATGCAGCTGGTGGCCACACCAGATAGTGACTGTTACTTTTGATTTTAACCCTCCCCCCTTTGTTCAGGGACACATTATTCAATTTCTGTTAGTCACATGTCTGCGGAACATGTTCAGCTTATGTCTTCTTGTTTAATGTTATGTTGATACCAATATTTACACATGTTAAGTTTGCTGAAAATAAATGCAGTTGACAGTGAGAGGACGTTTCTTTTTTTGCTGAGTTTATTTGTTTTACACTTTTTAGGTTACTACATAATTCCAAATGTGTCATTTCATAGTTTTGATGTTTTCACTATTATTGTACAATGTAGAAAATAGTAAAAATAAAGAAAAACCCTTGAATGAGTAGGTGTGTCCTAACTTTTGACTGGTACTGTATATATTTACAACCATCATGCTGTTAGCAAGAAAGTTGGGAGTTAATTAAAACATTGATTTCTAAAATGTAACAAATTTAAGTCTGCTTTTGCTATATATACTGTACATTCAGATTTTCACATTAAATATTTTAAACCCCTGAAAAGTTCCATATTGGATAACGTAGCATGATTATAAAATGCATAAGGCCAATAAATCCTTAACTCCGCAAAAGTGCAGTAGCTTTAACTTGTACAGCATTCTGTTTTTTACCAATTGATTGTGAAAGTAACAGGAAACGGCTCAGCGAAATGGCTCAGACATTGACTGTCATGAACTATTCTTGAGGTAGCTTGGGTGTAAGGAAGACAAAAGTACAAGTGCAGGGATGTCCAAGTCAAGTCAGCTTGGTCATAGGGCTGGGGTAAGAGTCCATAGAGCTGATGCTAGCAGAGCAAAGTCAGGACCAGTGTTAGTACCAGACCCAGACCAAGACAGGGCAGGCGGTGAGAGGCCAGGCCTGAGCCCCCACTGTCCAGCTGTAACTGGTACTGCACCAGGGTCCTGTGGTAGCCCCTCTCCTCAGACACACAGCTGTATGTTCCCTGCTGCTCAGGGCCCATGCTCTCTATTAGCAGGAGACACTGGTGCTCTGACCCTCTGGAGATGCACGGTGTTGCTGTGTTGTTGCCATGGTGCCTCCAGCTGTACTCAGCGTGGCTGGACAAGGTTGGGCAATGGAGGAAGTACTTTGAAGATTGAGAAACTCTGATTCCATCTGCAGCGCCACTTGATGACCTTAGAACGTAAACTAAGAGCAAAACATAGCTTTTTAGACTTCCATAGCTAACCATTGTGGGTGGTTTCCATCCTTTATTATAGTACATGGTCATAATAAATGGTTTTGTATTTATACAAGGGTGGCTGTAACACACTACACACCTTTACTTGCAGTACCTCCTCTGGATATGTTGCTGCATACCTGATGGTTCCCGTTCTCCACATCCTGAATTGTCTTACTGTAAAAAGACAAGCACATATGAGTTAAGGAGTCTCAACAAGCAACTCAACCAGAAAATAGTGAATGTCTATTTTCACTCAGAGGTTGCTTATTCCTGTTTATGGGCCAGTAGAGTGTCTACCTTGTGGTTGGCAGTGATAGTTATTTGAAAATGCAAAGATGAACTGAAAACACATAGTATCACACCAACAGAGCATAGAGCATTTGACGACACAACAGGTAGTGTGTAGTATCGTGTGTGTGTAGCATGTGTGTGTGTGTAGCATGTGTGTGTGTGTGTGGCATGTGTTGGGGGAGTGTAGAGGAGGAAGTGTAGTATACTTTTAACAGAAGGTCAGAGTGAGGAAGTGAGAACTAACACTTCCCACTGACACACACTGCAGACAGACTTGTATGTTATGTTTAATCAAATGAAGTATATTTTGTTTTCTTTTATGGCCTCTATCTGACACCACACTTGTTTTAAGTATATTTTGTTTGTTTTCAAGGCCTCATCTGACACCACATTTGTTTGAACAAGGGCCATGTGTGTTTACATAATTCTGGAAAAACTGGCTCTGGCCATGTTGAACTGAACTGATGGAAAATAAGGTCTAGTATAATGGCCAAAATAATGCACCACTCTATATTAGCATTTTTGACAAACACTATGAAGTGTTCCAAATAAACTGTAAGGCTGACAGGAAACCACAGAGAGGAAACCATTCATGAAAAATCTGTTTTTGAATCACTACCATTAAATATCTATATAGTGGATGCTATAAACTGCAAGCGGGCTGTGTTTGGTCTTACTTTGTTGCTGTGGTGCAGTGATGGCCATCCCAGCCACAGTAAGGGTCTCTGGCCAGGACACAGTCTTCACACTGGGCTCCATACTGCTCACAGCTGCCCAGGTCAATCTGAACCAGCTCTCTGCTGGAGCCCACATACAGCTTCCCCTGGAACACAACACCACAAGAACATTAGTACACTCTTTGGAAAAAAGGTGCTATCTAGAACCTAATATTGTAGGAAGTACTCAAACAATGACTGTTGACTGCAGAAGAAAGTTGCTGATTTACAATAAGAACACCACTTATTTTACAATATTATTAGAGAGATATAAACGTGGTTTGAAAGAGATCTCTTTGACTATTGTCTATTCCACTCCATGTTTCCTTATTACCACTGTTGCATCTGTGGGGATGTTTCGGTGTGGGCTGTGTTCCTTGACTCACCGTGGAGGAGTGCAACATCATACTGAGGATGTGTGCTCTGTAGTTAAAAGGTTGTAACTCAGCGATGACGAAGGCATGACCATCCCTCTCCAGAACCTTATGAATCCCTCCATTCCCTAGTGTAGACACGCACACACACACACACACACGCGCCCCCACACACACCACACACACACACACACACACACACACACACACACACACACACACACACACACACACACACACACACACACACAGTGTGTCAAACAGCAGTTATCGATCATTGAGGTTATGAGTGAGAGTCAAACATTACAAAAGAAAGTTGTGTAAGAAATGTCAACAGTCATTTAAGCATAACACACACACAATAGTTCATGTTTCAACATAATGTTGAGACATCCTCCAGTCATATTACACCACTCACAGTACAGATGCATGGTGAGGCATAGACTCGCCCTAAGGACACATATCTATGAGTATCTATGACTATTGCTCCAGTAATGCTTCTGATACTGTACTTCAATTACATTCATCAGTCTCATGTTTGGATTGTACTTCTCTTGACGCTAACCACAACCTACAAAATGTTGTGCAAACGTGAATCTCAAGTTAGGGTTGTTTGAATAAGTCTATGTGCCAATGATGGGAAATTAACTGCATCTCTGGTTTCCCAGCACAGTGTGATAAGAGTATACTTCCGCTTAGTTATCTTTTTAAACTAAAAAATAAACCGCTCAGACAGGCCTTTTTTACACCTTACAAAAGATCAGTGTCAGGTAGTCAGCATGAAAAAAAGGATCACTTTACACCCATGTACGGTCAATAGTATTTCAACCTTCTGAAAGCCTCTGTCTCTTAAAACTGGTGTGAGTATAAGATGGAAATGTTCTCACCTCATCCACATTCCTATAAATATGCTGTACGTATACACAATACGGCTCCCTATCATCACTTGCTGCTGGGTCATAAGAGGTCTATGTTAAAGGTCTCCAAACATAAGGTTTCCCATCATTCCTTTCAGACCGATCATTTCTGATTCATCGTCTAGAGATCAAAACTTCTCACCTAGAGACAGAAACAGGACATTCCCTTTGCCTTGGACTCTGTCCACGCGGATGTGGTGGTAATAGTGGTGAGTGACCAGGAGAGGCTTACTGGTGACCCCCTCCTTCATCTCTGAAACCTTGTCCACCATCTTGAGGACTTCCATGGGGAGTCTAGTACTGTCTTCAACACACTACAAGAGGATGGACACTTGTATGTATACTTCAACATACAAAGACATACACAGAATACAGTCCAATATAGTAAACATGCAGAGTAAAGGAGTAGAGCTGACTAGAAAGTCATATTGTTGAGCATACCTTCCCAGGACGTGGGATTGGGATGGACCCCGTGTGTCCCTTGAAGTTGGAGGTTTTAAAGATGTGGTCAATATCTTCTACGGTGTAGACACATACAGCACTCATACCCCTAGGGGTAGACACAGAGCACAGCAAGTTTCAACTAACCCCTTACTAAAGGTCTCTTTCGTAATGTTTCACGACTTCTGCTTTCAGTGAAACAGCTGACTCTCGAGATCAAAAAAGGGGAGAGGGGAAGCACAACCCAAACTTCCATGGTGATAAGAACAAAACAAAGACTATGACATTTTGGTTTTCTTAATCGTTGTGTCACTTTCAGTTTTATTTTTTTTCTCTTTCAAATTTGATTTATTTTCTTAACGGAACTGCAACTTCATGTCATAAACTGTACTATGAGTCCCTGTTACCAGCGCCTGTTGTGATGTTATTGATGATTTGTGTATGTTACTAAGGTCCATTATGATCTATCTACATACAGTATGTCGTCCTACCAGCCATTCCTGAAGAGTGCATAGACCCTGGTATCCTGCCACCTCTCTGCCAGAACAGTGTTCACGTCCACTAGCTGGGTGAAGGACAGCCTGCTGTCTTGGTATCCACAGAAGAGCCTGGCACTCAGCTTGGAGGTCCACCTGAACTGCAGATAACCCTTAGGTCCTCCACGATCGGCCTGGAACACACATGCAACCACAGACATGTTAATATAATCACAGTGGGCAGTGCACACACCACTCAAGGAGCCCCCCGATGGAATTAGTCTTAATTAAGGGCTTAAATGGGCAGAAATGGAGTGGTACCGCATATGAAAGAGCTACAAAGATGTTCTGAACTAAACTGCAACACTGATGATTATATACAGTGCAGGCATGATTCATGCTCTACAGTTATGTAGTGCTTACCAGTGGAGGCTGCTGGGGAGAACGGCTCATAATAATGGCCGGAACGGAGCAAATGGAATGGCATTAAAACACCTGGAAACCATGTGTTTGGTGTATTTAATACCCTTCCACTGATTCCTCCCAGTCATTACCACAAGCCTGTCCTCTCCAATTAAGGTGCCACCAACCTCCTGTGGTGCTTACCATGCAGACTTGAGCAACCCGGGGAACCCAGAGATCAGAGTCCAAACGCGGGTGTCGGTTCTTCTCTATGTAGAAAGCATATAGTCTGTCCTGCAGACGATCCTCTCTCTGCCCGCTAGCCACCAAACTCACATATCTCTGTTCTAAGGAAAAGAACAGGAGAAATAATGACAGTCCATGGACAGTCTGATCAGATATACAGTACTATGCAAAACCATGTCAGGCCATGTCTTGTTCTCCCGCCCTGCTCCAAACCTGTTCCACTGTTGTCTGTCCATAGTCTGTTCTTCCCGAACCTGTTGATCCCCACGGAACCCTCTGTGCCTGAGTGAGTGGAGTAGAACTCCTCTACTCCAGAAGAACCTGGAGACACAACACATTAGCTCAATAACCACTCATGAACATTAGGTCATATTATAGGGTAATGTTTTCCAATTAGACATTTTCCTCACCAATGAGGAGTGATGGCTCTGTTTCATTTATGTGTTGTTGAATGTTTTGGATGGCCTTGGATCGAGTGCAGTTAAATGGGTCGTCTGATGGGTTCTACAGTGGAATCGTTTTGTGTTAACATGCCAATGGCAAAATGGTATCATGAAAAGTCCTGTATATTTATATAATGAAAAGTATTTCCCATACCATGTAACAGCACAATGTGTGTTGTTGTCCATTGGTTCCACACAGGAACAGTTGGTTTGGATCGTGAGTCTTGTGTAAAACAGTGATGTTATAGTGACAGTCCTGAAGGATGAAACAGAACTGTGTTACATGGTTGTAAACCAAATATGTGCAACTTTAGTAATGAACTATGCTATAAAACCAACATCCTCTCATCTTTTCAGAAACTCACTGGTGATGTGGAATCATTACTTCTACATTCCTCTCGAAACACAGGACTCTGCAAAGGCAAAAAATTAAAATCATTAAAAAGATTGTACAGGTACAGATGTACAGATGTAGGACCTTCATTTGAGCGAGTTTAATACAACAGGACATGTGGATTATAATTAATGGACATTTTTTGTAGGCATTGATACATTTTTGTTAGGGTAAATCAAGTGACATTTTAAAGTGATATTACAAAGTTTAAAAGCCTATTTAAACATTGAATATACTACAAGTTTGCATTTCTTGCTGTGCAGCAACAAAATAGTGATCAAAGTAAGATCTTACATCTGTACAAGTAGAGTACAATGTTCAATACATCCATTTCAACATAATCTAGTCCACAGCATGTAAGAGGGGAAGGACTGTTTAGCTAAATATTTAAAGTAAAATATCAATATCCCTCCCTCTGTTATTACAATCATTTACATTACAGCAACTGTATTGGACAATCCTACTTAGAGCACAACCTGAATAGAGCTAAATCAATACAAAGCAACACAATATACAAGTATGGTTTGCAGTAAGGGTATGTAACTCAGGCATACTAGCATTCTAGAGGTCTTAGAACTGTTGAAGTTTGTCTGGAACAGGTTTATGTGGTCTGTAGCATATACTATGTTGTCCTGAGGGCCCTGCAGGAGCTCTATACGGCTGTTATTCCCAGACAGGTGGATTCTTAGGAAGCTCACATCTGAGGACACAGAGATATAAATCATTAAGCAAATATGTGTTCATGCAAAAACTGTGCTCATTGAGATTACACTCTGGAACTAGGATAACTTCTTAGAAACCACGATTGATCCTTATGACGGACCAGGTGAAAGCTATGTCATGGAAAGAGCAGGTGTTCCTAATGTTTTGTTCACACAGTATATACTGACATTGCCAGAGTTAAATAAAATAAGTGACTGAATTTGAATAGGGTTAATGATTCACGTTCTGCCAGATGAGTTTATCCTTCTAACTTTACCGTAGCATAGCATATTTCCATATTATATTAAGGATAGGCCTGCTGTCCTTGTATCTCACCACTGTGATAGGCTGTATGATGGACATTCCTCATTAAACATGTTCAAGCTCAGTATTAATGTAGGCTTGTATAAATAGTTTGTGTTCCTTACCAGAGTTGGCTAATGACAAAGGTATGAAATATGGTTCATGTTATTGTACTTTTGGAGAAGCGCAAAAAGGATCCTACTCTTTCATTTCTCTCCCTTGAGTCGGAACGGTACTATGTCAGAATGTGGACAGCCAGAGCCCGTCACAGTATACTTCAATCCAGGGATGGAATATATCGTTGTACTTCTAATCATCACGAAATGATGAAAGGTGAATCGAGAAGATTGAAATACTGTTCATTATTTTATTAAACTGCCATTTTCGTCAGCAAGCTAATGCTAAAGCAACCCATTGGATCAATAACACTTCCGGTAGCTACTCACATCAACAGCAGTCACCCACGAAGCATCGTTATCCAAACGCTATTTAGTGCGCACCACCGCTAACTAGCTAGCCGTTTCACATCAGTTACATATCCAAACTTTTAACGGGTACTGTACCTAAGTATCAAAAGTACATGTAGTTGCTAAAATATACTTAACTATCAAAAGGAAAGGGAAAAGTATAAATAATTTTAAAAAATACTTATATTAATCAAACCAGGCGGCACAATTTTGAAATGTATTTGTATTTATGGATAGCCAGGGTCACACTCCAACACATAGATATAATTTACAAACAAAGCATTTATGTTTAGTGAGTTCGCCAGATCAGAGGAAGTAGGGATGACCAGGGATGTTCTCTTGATAAGTGTGTGAACTTTACTATTTTCTTTCCTGCAAAGCATTCAAAATGTAACGAGTGCTTTTGGGTGTCAGGGAAAATGTATGGAGTAAAAAGTACATACTTTTCTTTATGAATGTAGTGAAGTTAAATTCGTCAAAAATATCAATAGTAAAGTACAGATACCCAAAAGTAATAGTAGTACTTTAAAGTGTTTTTACATCACTGCAAAAATCGACATTGGTCTTGTGTAATCATACCAAACATAACATATATAACGTACTAATTTGAGTGTCCCGGATTTACATTTACTATGCTACGTCTAGTCTATGAGAACAGTCGGGTCTTTGATAGCAGTTCCAAATCAAGAGAGAGAAAGAGAACTCAAAGAGAGTCGAGTCCTTTTGGCTATTGTGGACTCAATACACTTTTCCTCCAAATGGTTTAGTATTGAATATAAATCGACCCCTTTGGCTATTGTGGACTCAATACACTTTTAGTAGTTATTGAATATACATCGACTCCTAATAGCCCTGATCATTCAACCCTGCTGTCGTCATTCAATACTTGTACTATTGATTTAAAAGAAAAAGCTTACTTTACCTTTGTCTGTCAATGTCACTCTCGGTTTGTGGGTAAGGGTCGAAGCTTTCACCGAAAAAATGAATTGTCCTAAAAAGACCGCAAAGAGCGCGAGCGGACACATACTTTTCTGAGTCTCTCCGCAATGAATTACTTGAAACGGTAGGCACGTTGATTTAGCATACAACACAAGGGTGGGGTCTGTATAGATAGAGTCGGGTCTTCCATCTAGTCTTACTTTTACTATGCTACGTCTAGTCTATGAGAACAGTCTAATCTTTTCTGTATAGATACAGTCTGGTCTTCCATCTAGTCTTGTCTTCAATTTTCAATCAAGTACAGTAGCCTCAAAGTAGCTTAATTGTTCTGTAGTGAAACATACTTCACTCAGTAATATTTTTGATTGACTACCCATATTAGCCTATTTTCAGAGAAGGCTAGACTAGTCTAGACCAGGGGTTCTTAAACATTTTCAGCCTGGGACCCAAATGAGAAATTCTGTGTTTTCCTGGGACCCAAACTTAGGAAAATATGCAACTATACATAAATATCAGTACATTTCATTGCTCTTATGTCTAAAACAAATGCAATATAGACAAAAAATAAATAAGAATTAAATTAAATATCTATTCATGTTTATTTCCCCCCATTAAAAACACTCTTACATATCTGTCTAGGTTGGAACTGTTGCTGTTAAAATACAATAAATCATTTTCATTCTGAACTGGAATAAACAGATTGATCACATCACACAGATGAGTAACAGCACCCACACACAGGCTTTTTGATAGTGCAACTCTAAGTAACATTACAGATGAAAAATTATCAGGCCTACTGTACATCTTACTGTAGAAATTATTGTTCAAAGAAAGTCTAGATTGGAACTGTTGCTGTTAAAATACAATACATATTTTTTTATTCTGAACAATAAATTGCCTGAACAATAAATTGCCTCAAAAGCATCTCACATTTTGCTTATTACTTCCAATGAGACATTGGCACCAGTCATTACTATGACAATTCTCTACATCACTAGCTCTACGTCACTACTCATACCTAATAAACGTTGTTCAAGATCAAAATACAAAAAATAAAGATGTTTCTATGTTAAATGCACACGCTTAATATTAGTGGATTGAATACATCTCTTTGCTTAGCTTTACTTCCTAAAGTGTTTCCTTTCCCCTCTAAACAACAATGAGCCTTTTAGTGGGTCAAAGGAGTAAGTGAACCAGTATTTCCTCAGAGGGAAACATCCATGTTTGTATTTGTTTGTGGGGTAAAATAGTTTTTTTTTTTTTTTTACTGCTGACCAATAGATGGCAGCATTATCCCAGCTTAGTGATGACCCTGCATCTCTCAGTTTGATGTTACAGTACTTGGATAACATGATATAGGTTTGAGGGTTTTCCCCACCTGTAAACATGTTTTCTTTTAAACTGACTGTGGACACAATCATTAGAATATTCTATCACTCAGTGTATCTCCATTTAAAATATTGTGCCATTTGGATCTGGATATAATGTGGAGTGGAATGGAACAGCAGCCAGCATTGCAGCATTGTTCATAAAGTAGTCCTACAAGATATGAAAGACTTGATATTCTGGATCATATTATCACATTCCTATATGTGGACAATACAGAAGACATTGAACTGCTATACCCCCTCTTTTCCACACACACACACACACACACACACACACACACACACACACACACACACACACACACACACACACAAATTGTATTCCATAGCAGTAATTGGCCAGTGAAGCAGTAATTGGCCAGTGAAGAGTCCACTGATTCTCTGAATGGCAGTGAGAAAGTGTGTGCAGGTGGTTTGCAGCAGAGTGAGTAAGGGTACATCTCTTCAGTCCGCAGACCGGAACTTGCTAATGGAAGTGACAGCTTGCAGGTCACAAAAGAAAGGGAGGGGGAATTGTGCTGACCGTGTGTGTGTGTATTGGGCATGGAGTGGGGAGAGTTGGGAGCTGGGACAAGACTGCAGTTATGAGAGAAACCTGACCAGAGATAAAAACTGCAGGACGAACAAGTCTCTCTTCACTGACACTTGGCTCATTGGTATTGTGCCTACACCACCCCACCAGCCTCCCCCTCTCTGCAAGGGAGAAGGGATTACAGTCCTGGGGAGATTACAGAATAGAAAGAGGGTATTGTTGAGAAGTCATCGGGATATCCACATCACATCGCCATAATGGCCCGGAGCACCTGCCACTTCACTGAATGAGCGATTATTTCAGCTGTGGAATGGAGCAACTCAGCATGGGTCAGCCAAAACAACTACTTTGTGGACTTTGAAAAGAGTCAAACAAGAAAATGCACATTCAGAGGCAACGTTTGTTGTGGCTGGTGATTTTAATGCAAGGAAACTGAAATCCGTTATCCTCTACAGGATTGGTGGGTCCCACGCGGGACTGTTGAGCTAACGTAGGCTAATGCGATTACCATGAGGTTGTAAGTAACAAGAACATTTCTCAGGACACGGAAATATCTGATATTGGCAGAAAGCTTAAATTATTGTTAATCTAACAGCACTGTCCAATTTACAGTAGCTAATACAGTGAAAGAATACCATGCTATTGTTTGAGGAGAGTGCACAGTTATGAACATGAACATGTATTAATAAACCAATTGGGCACATTTGGGCAGTCTTGATACAAAATTTTGAACAGAAATACAATGGTTCATTGGATCAGTTTAAAACATTGCACATACACTAGTGGCCAAAATCTGAATTGCGTCTGGGCTGGAATAATACATTCTCTTGCATTTCAAAGATGATGGTACAGAAAAATACAAAAAATGCATGTTTTTTCTTTGTGTTGTCTTTTACCAGATCTAATGTGTTATATTCTCCTACATTCATGTCATATTTTCACCAACTTCAAAGGGTTCCCTTTCAAATGGTATCAAGAATATGCATGTCCTTGCTTCAGTCCTGAGCTACAGTGTAACGGTTTTCTTCTGGTGAAAGAGAGGCGGACCAAAATGCAGCGTGGTGGTTATTCATGTTTTTAATAAAGACGACTATACATGAACAGACTAAAAACAAGAAAAGTGAAAACCTAAACAGTCCTATCTGGTGCAAACACAGAGACAGGAACAATCACCCACAAAACCGGCTACCTAAATATGGTTCCCAATCAGAGACAATGACTAACACCTGCCTCTGATTGAGAACCATATCAGGCCAAACATAGAAATAGACAAACCAGACACACAACATAGAATGCCCACCCAGCTCACGTCCTGACCAACACTAAAACAAGGAAAACACATACGAACGATGGACAGAACGTGACATACAGGCAGTTAGATTTTGGTAGGCACATTTTTTTTTAAAGGGGCCGGATCCTTAAGAGGTTTTAAACAACATTTTTATCAGCATGTCACCTGTGCAACCTGAGGTGATAAAACTCTAGATCACCTTTATTCCACATACAGAAACGCATACAATGCCCTCCCTCGCCCTCCCTTTGTGAAACCAGACCATATGTCTATCCTCCTGCTTCCTGCTTACAAGCAAAAACTCAAACAGGAAGTAACAGCGATACGCTCAATATGGAAGTTGTCCAATGAAGTGGATGCTAAGCTCCATGACTTTCACTGGCACAGATTGGAATATGTTCTGGGATTCGTCCGATAACGTTGAGGAGTTTACCAAATCAGTCACTGGCTTCATGAATAAGTGCATCAACGATGTTGTCCGCACAGTGACCGTACGTAGATATCCCAACCAGAAGCCATGGATTACAGGCATTACAGCTAAAGGTTAGAGCGGAACACTAATCGGGATGATTATAGGAAATCGCACCGGCGAGCCATCAAACAGACAAAGTGTCAATACAGGACTAAGAACGAATCCTGCTATGCCGGCTCTGACACTCAACGGATGTGGCAGGGCTTGCAAACCTTCACAGATTGCAAAGGGAAACCCAGCCGTGAGCTGCCCAGCAAGGCGAGATTACTAGATGAGCTAAATGCCTCCTATGCTCGCTTCGAGGCAAGCAACACTGAACCATGCATGAGAGCATGAGCTGTTCCAGACGACTTGTGTGATCATGCTCTCCGTAGCTGTTGTGACTAAGACCTTTTAACAGGTTTACATTTACAAGGGCATGGGGCCAGATGGAATACCAGGACACGTACACAGAGCATGCACTGACCAGCTGGCAAGTGTCTTCACTGACATTTCAAGCAGACCACCGTAATCCCCGTGCCCAAGAGCGCCAAGGTAACCTACCTAAATGACTATCACCCCGTAGCACTCGCATCTATAGCCATGAAATGCTTTGAATGGTTGGTCATGGCCCACATCAACGACATCATCCCAGACACCCTGGATCCACTCCAATTCGCATACCGCCCCAACAGATCCACAGATGACACCATCTCTATTGCACTCCACAGTGCCCTCCCATAGTGGGGTGGCATGTAGGCTAGCGGTTAAGAGCGTTGGGCCAGTGAAGACACCCTGGTTCGAATCCCAGAGCCGACAAAGTGGAAAAATCAGCCGTTCTGCACTTGAGCACGGTAGTTTAACCCCCAACAACAACTGTTCCCTGGGCACCGATGATGTGGATGTCAATTAAGGCAGCTCCCCGCACCTCTCTGATTCAGAGGGGTTAGGTTAAATGTGGAAGACACATTTCAATTGAATGCATTCAGTTGTCTCTGAGTAGATATCCCCTTTCCCATTGACCCAGCTAGACAAAAGGAATGCCTATGTAAGAATGCTGTTCGTTGACTACAGGTCAGAAATCTGGCTGTGTGGTGCCAGGACATCAACCTCTCGCCCATTGTCAGCAAGACAAAGGAGCTGATCGTGGCTACACGAAACATTGATTGGGCTGTCGTGGAGCGGTTCGAAAGCTTCAAGTTCCTTTGTGTCCACATCGATGGAGCTGTAGTGGAGCGAGTCCTCTCTGTAGTGGAGCAGTTCCTCTCTGTCCACATCACCAAGGAATTAACATGGTCTTTCACGCCCAAACAGTTGTGAAGAGGGCACGACAGCACCTCTTCCCCCTCAGGAGGCTGAAAAGATTTGGCATGGGCCCTCAGATCCTCAAAAAGATCTACAGCTGCACCATTGAGAGCATCTTGACTGGATGCATCCCCGCTTGGAACGGCAACTGCATGGCACTACAGAGGGTGGTGAGTATGGCCTAGTACATCACTGGGGCCGAGCCCCTGCCATTCAGGACCTCTATACCAGGCGGTGTCAGAGGAAGGCCAAAAAACATTTTGAAAGACTCCAGCCACCCAAGCCATAGACTGTTCCCTCTGCTACCGCACAGCAAGTGGTACCAGTGCACTCAAGTTTGGAACCAACCCTGAACAGCTACAACCCTCAAGCTATATGACTACAAACAAGCTACCCTTCTTTTAACAAACTCCCTGGCACTGACTCTATGCACACCCACTGGACTCTACACACACACAGTACTTACACTGACACCCCAACACACACTCACACTCACACACACACACACACACACACACACACACACACACACACACACACACACACACACACACACACACACACACACACACACACACACACACACACACACACACACACACACACACACACACACACACTGCTGCTACAGCTCAGGCTATTATCTATCCTGTTGTACATCCTATATGTATATAGCTAGCTCAATTGCCTCAAGCCCATGCACATCAATTCGGTGTTGGTGCTCCCTGTATGTAGCCATGTTATTTTTACCCGTTATTGTTGTTTACTACATACAGTGGGGCAAAAAAGTATTTAGTCAGCCACCAATTGTGCAAGTTCTCCCACTTAAAAAGATGAGAGAGACCTGTAATTTTCATCATAGGTACAATTCAACTATGACAGACAAAATGAGGAAAAGAAATCCAGAAAATCACATTGTAGGGTTTTTAATTAATTAATTTGCAAATTATGGTGGAAAATAAGTATTTGGTCAATATTTGCCCCTGAACAGGCAGTTAAACCACTGTTCCTAGGTCGTCATTGAAAATAAGAATTTGTTCTTAACTGACTTGCCTAGTTAAATAAAGGTTAAAAAAAATATATGTAAAACATTTTTTTTAAAAGTTTATCTCAATACTTTGTTATATACCCTTTGTTGGCAATGACAGAGGTCAAACGTTTTCTGTAAATCTTCACAAGGTTTTCACACACTGTTGCTTCTATTTTGGCCCATTCCTCCATGCAGATCTCCTCTAGAGCAGTGATGTTTTGGGGCTGTTGCTGGGCAACACAGACTTTCAACTCCCTCCAAAGATTTCTATGGGGTTGAGATCTGGAGACTGGCTAGGCCACTCCAGGACCTTGAAATGCTTCTTACGAAGCCACTCCTTCGTTGCCCGGGCGGTGTGTTTGGGATCATTGTCATGCTGAAAGACCCAGCCACGTTTCATCTTCAATGCCCTTGCTGATGGAAGGAAAATCTCACGATACATGGCCGATACATACATTTTTGGACTCACCTTGTTGTGCTTGTTGTGCTGTGCTCACTTGAACAGGAAGGAGGTGCGGCGGTCCTTCGTCTGGCATTCTCTGGATTTATAGCTTAAAAGGATAAACATTCGACATTGGCCATGCTGTCAATCCAGCATGACTTCTATCGCGATCAAAACAACTGGAAACCCAGAACTGGGAAATCTCAGACTTCAGTGAGTTCAAGACAACTGGAAACCCAGAACTGGGAAATCTCAGACTTCAGTGAGTTCAAGACAACTGGAAACCCAGAACTGGGAAATCTCAGACTTCAGTGAGTTCAAGACAACTGGAAACCCAGAACTGGGAAATCTCAGACTTCAGTGAGTTCAAGACAATTGGAAACCCAGAACTGGGAAATCTCAGATTTCAGTGAGTTCAAGACAACTGGAAACTCTGAAAAAAACAAAGACGAATTATGAGGTCAGTGATCTTCAGGTCAGAGCTCTAAAAAGAGGCCTGAGTTCCCGACTTGGAAGTCCAAGTTGGATTACCGTTCAAAACGTATTTTCTCAGTCAGAGCTCATTGTTTTCATAGTTCCCAGTTGTCTTAAACTCACTGAAGTCTGAGAGTTCCCAGTTTCCAGTTGTTTTGAACACAATATAAATCATGCTGGATTGACAGCATGGCCAATGTTGAATGTTTATTCTTTTAAGCTTGGGAAAGAGACCCTTAAACACAAACTTGGACCACACACCCACTCCACTGAATAGCAGGCTAGGGATTGCTTTGCAATGCTTGCAGATACCCACTGATTCCTTCCAAACCACTCATTGTGGAATTTGCGATTTCCAACTTGTGTAATGTTTATGTCCAATGGCCGATGAGCATCGATAGGTTTTATCTATAATTTCTCTTCGTAATTTTCTTCATATGACAAGGATTGAAAAAGATTTGTCAGTAGATTGCTGACTTGATTCATGATGATGACTACTAGCTTGCTAGCTAAGATTTTGAAAGTCAGTCCAATCAAAGCTAATGTAGACATAACAAGATTTTACGTAATATTATCTGTGGCCAATGAACTTGAGCACCCAAGGGGCTTGAATATCCGAGCTCTCCCCGTAGATTTTGTGGTGACGTAATGTCCCAATCAATGACAGAACACTGAGCCAATCACGGCCCAACTAGAGAATATTACCAACCCATACACTCTGTATTTTCTGCTGGCTGCCCCACCACCACAGAAAGCACTGAGCTAGGCTGAAACACCTGCATTTTGGGCTGCCTTACTCAAGAAAGCAAAAAACGGACCATGTTGGTATTTTTTTACATTGTTTGCAAACTGATTTCTAACAGCAACAAATGACATATGTACCAGTCAAAAGTTTAGACACACCTACTCATTTCAGGGCTTTTCATTATTTTTACTATTTTCTACATTGTAGAATAAGACATCAAAACTATGAAATTACACATGTTGTATGTTGGAAACAAATCGTTTTTGAATCCAAAATATATTTAATATTTGAGATTCTTCAAAGTAGCCACACTTTGCCTTGATGACAGCTTTGTACATTCTGGCATTCTCTCAAGCAGCTTCATGAGGTAGTCACCTGGAATGCATTTCAAATAACAGGTGTGCTTTGATGAAACTTCATTTGTGGAATTTCTAGGGGTGGTATACAGAAGATAGCCCTATTTGGTAAAAGACCCAGTCCATATTATATTGAGAACAACTCAAATAAGCAAAGAGAAACAACAGTCCATCATTTTTTAAAGAGATGAAGGTCAGACAATTCAGAAAATGTCAAGAACATTTAAAGGTTCTTCAAGTGCAGTCACAAAAACCATCAAGCACTATGAGGAAACTGGCTCTCATGAGGACCACCACTGTAAAGGAAGACCCAGAGTTACCTCTACTGCAGATGATACATTTATTAGAGTTACCAGCCTCAGAAATTCCAGCCCAAATAAATGCTTCACAGAGTTCTCAACATCAACTGTTCAGAGGAGACTGTGTGAATCAGGTCTTCATGGTCAAATAAACCACTACTAAAGGACTCCAATAATAAGAAGAGACAAGCTTGGGCCAGGAAACACGAGCAATGGACATTAGACCAGAGGAAATCTGTCCTTTGGTCAGAGAGTCCAAATTTGAGATTTTTGGTTCCAGCCTCGGTGTCCTTGTGAGATGCAGAATAGGTGAATGGATGATCTCCGCATGTGTGGTTCCCACTGTCAAGCTTGGAGGAGGAGGTGTGATGGTGTGGCGGTGCTTTGCTGATGACACTGTCTATGATTTATTTAGAATTCAAGGCACACTTAACCAGCATGGATATCACAGCATTCTGCAGTGATACACCATAACATCTGGTTTGCGCTTAGTGGGACTATCATTTTGTTTTTCAATAGGACAATGACCCAACATATCTCCAGGCTGTGTAAGGGCTATATGACCAAGAAGGAGAGTGATGGAGTGCTGCGTCAGATGACTTGGCCTCCACAATCACCAGACCTCAACCCAATTGTGATGGTTTGGGATGAATTGGACTGCAGAGTTAAGGAAAAGCAGCCAACAAGTGCTCAGCATATGTGGGAACTCATTCAAGACTGTTGAAAAATCATTCCAGGTAAAGCTGGTTGAGAGAATGCCAAGAGTGTGCAAAGCTGTCATCAAGGGAAAGGGTTACTACTTTGAAGACTCTTCAATATAAAATATATTTTGATTTGTTTAACACTTCTTTGATTACTACATGATTCCATATGTGTTATTTCAAAGTTTTGATGTCTTCCCTATTATTCTACAATGTAGAAAATACTAAAAATAAGGAATGAGTAGGTGTGTCCAAACTTTTGACTGGTACATCTTTTTTTGTAGCTAAACAGGTGGGGTTTGAGCGGTGGTGTAAAGTACTTCAGTAAAAATACTTTTAAGTACTATTTATTAAGTCGTTTTTTGGGGTATCTGTGTTTTACTTTACTATTGATATTTTTTGACAACTTTTACATTTACTCCATTACATTCATAACGAAAATAATGTACTTTTCCCGCAATACATTTTCCCCTGACACCTAAAAGTACTCGTTACATTTAGAATGCTCAAGCAGGACAGAATTATGGCACCTATCAATATTAAAGTTTTGTCATCCCTACAGCCTCTGTTCTGGCAGACTCACAAATACAAATACTGTGTTTGTAAATGATGTCTGAGTGTAGGATTGTGCCCCTGTCTGTCCATAATTTAAAAAAAGTCTGGTTTGGTTAATATAAGGAATTTGATGTAGAGCATTTACTTTTACTTTGTACATTTACTAAAGTATGACACGTGAGTACTCTTTCTACCACTATACTTAAGTACATTTAAAACCAGATACTTTTAGATTTTTAATCAAGTAGTATTAGTATCAGCAAAACTCAAAATTATGGAATTTCTGGTTGAATAATTGTGCCAAGGCGCTGTTCTGGTGGCTCGTGGTCGCCCAAAGCCCTAATAAGAAACTTTATATTGGCGTTTCCTTTATTTTGACAGTTAACTGTAGATTCAAATAAAGTTCCTATCTATTAAATTAGGCAGAATTCAGTTTTTTTGGCTGGTGTCAAAATTACCCCAAAGGACTTGTTTTTTTGTTGTGTTTTTTTTTTTTGGGGGCATATTTTTGATTCAGAAACACTAAACAATGATTTAGATGTATTATTAACAAGTTAATTGACAAAGTCAAGAAATTTGGAAGAATTTGGACTATGATCAAAAACGTGCCTCTGGGATCAAAATTACCCCAGTTGGTAGTATGAGTGTTGAATTAACTAGGCTCCTGGATATTTATAACACCTGAAATATTGTTGATATTGCTCTAATGTGCATGATGTACCTTTCACACAACAGTGACTGCTTGTCTGGAAGCTCTGCTGATTGTGCAACAAGAACAAACATTTTACTCACACTGTTAAACATAGCTGAAATGGTTAGAATTAGATTTATGCCTGCCTATTCATCTGTACTCACTGAACAGATTATCTAGCTCCCACGCAAACGCTTTTCAAAAAGTTCACAAAATACTTTAGGCAAGGCAGTGTTCTTCTGTTGATCTATTCTGATTGAGTGTTTTTACTATATGGCCGTGATCATATTCAAGGGATTATATCCATAGCACAACACACATGCTTCATAGACCATCAAACTCTAACTTCAAACCATATGATGTGTGCTGCCATCAGCAGGCAGGCTTGTGCATTCTTTCCACTGAGGTCATTAGAGATAAGGAAATATTGACCTATTCGTCCTCATAAAGGTTTACAGAGCATGAAAGTGGATGTGGTTGGAAGGAATCTTCTTATGAAATTAAAATAACCGTACACTAGTTGCTTGGGCAACTGCAGTCTAGAAGGCTGGACAGTAGTGATGGCATATGAAGATGACATGATGGATTGTCTTCATGTGAATACGTGATAACTAATTGGATTTGCTGTGTCTTACATTGAGAAATAAAGAGATCTGAAAGGGACTGACAACACACGCAAGCGTACACACGCACACGCAGGCAGACTGTTACAATGATTACTCATCCACCTCTCAAAGAGTCAGGGAAGCTTCTTCACAAAGAGGAGTAGGAGGCATTTTCTGCCCAAAGCCAAGAGCCTGCATACTTTAAATAGATATTCATCACTGTCTTTCCCTATACAAGGGGGAGATACATTAGGAAGGGGATCATACTGCATGTGTGTGTGTGTGTGTGTGTGTGTGTGTGTGTGTTTGTGTGTTTGCTTGTATGTTTGTGTGTGTGTGTGTTTGCTTGTGTGTGTGTGTGTGTGTGTGTGTGTGTGTGTGTGTGTGTGTGTGTGTGTGTGTGTGTGTGTGTGTCCATGTTGTATGTGAGAAGGAAATGAGGAGGGGTTGACACAGGACAGAGAGTGGGAGAGGTAGTTGCAGATGATTGGAGATGACAATCTCTAAGTAATGGGTACAATGTAGGCAAAATGCCTGTACCATTTAATAAAGGATAAGTGAGATCTGAGGAAAGACAGCTTTCTTGGAGCAGCTTTTGGTCTTTCTCCGTGAGTCATACACAGAGTGTGTGTGTATTCTCTAATGAGGCTACACTATTTAATGGTTATGATTATTGAATTGATGTCTTAAATGTCAGATGATGCTTCATTAATAACTTTATCTGGCTTTTTGTATCACGCTACGTTTGTATTAGATAATATTGCCAACAAGATATACGATGCTAATTAGCAGCAATGGTTTACTTTTAGTCCAACATATCCTCCCACGGATTCCCACGTATAGAATAGGAATAAAAGCTTAGTCACCGACTCCTCTGATTGGCTTAAAGGGCCGGTCTGTCATGTCAATGCAGTGACCCACTGTGCTAAGGAAATTCCCAGGATAAAGCGGGAATGGATCTCACGCACAAACCGCGTTCACATTGATGTCGGTGGAATATAAAAATAACATCTAAAAAATGACGCAATATGTTCTTGGAGGTAAGAAACGTAATTATAATTTTAATCAGTTCTGCTGTACTTTGAAATTCAAGTTAAATTGATACGAATTATGTCTTATTGTGAATTTGCTTGTCTTCATCTCAAGATGGAAACAAATGACAAGCTTAATAATTTATGAAAACCAGATCTCAATTTATTAATTTATAATTCAACTTCTGTTAAGGTGGTGCATAGTTTGCATACTAATAGATACACAATTGTACGTGGCTTTGTAAATATTATTTGATGAAGACATCGAGGACCAACAGGTTGCAAACAGCAGGAAATACCAACAGCATGAAGATGACGTCTAATACAGTAACAATGTGGTACACCTTTTAATGGATTTAATTTAAATTCGATTGTGTAAGCTAAAAATGACTATTGGAAATGTTCTGGTGTAGTTTATATACATCTGGTTATAAATGCATACATGTTGCTATATAAAATAATGTATTAAATAGTATTGATTTTATTTGGGCTTTTTATGCCTCTTTTTGATATTTAGTGGTTTAGCAGGCCATGTAATGCAAAGAGACACATGACATCTGTTGCTCTCTGTTTTTGACTTTATAGAGACCAACAGATTTCCTTGTAGTCATATTAGCTTGGAATTAGCTGGCGCAGTTCTTTATAAGAGGCATTGCCTTCACTTTAGAGATGTATGTAAACTGGCTAACAACATCATCCCTGACCCTGTACTGTCTAATAACACTAGCTTGAAGCATACTGTATTTCATTTGTGGTAACAGACTGCGTAACAATTTTTATATTAGGCTAGTAGCTGTCTTATCACTGGCTGTGTTTCAGCAATGACTAAAATGGACCCGTGCAATAAATTACACCAGGCAATAATATTTTTCCTGATAACGATCATCGGCTCACTGTCCACAGTAGAGAGCCTTCATCTTTTCCATCCACCATCTGGCCATGATAATGTCTCTGAATGGCTCATGCCCTGGTGAGTCTTGATCAGAGTGAACTCTGGTTCACATTCTCCTTGATATATATATATATATATATATTTAGAGCTTCTCATTCTCAATCAAACAGATTGGGCCTGATGGATGAGTCATAGTCAGAGACTGTCTGTCACAAAGTGTTTATGTTACAGGACAAGTTACTTTTTGGTGTCTGAAATGGCACCCTATTCTCTTTATAGTGCATTGATTCTGACTAGGGCCCTGATCAAAAGTAGTGCACTAATGAAGTAATAGGGTACCATCCCTTGGTGTCCCAATTACATTGCTTATAAATCTGTAGTCAAGTGAGATGAGATGAGAGCTGATATCGCCTCCTACACATGTACTAAGCCTCAGGAAAGCAGGAAATGTGTCTCCACCGCATTCAGTTCAGTCTGCTGTTCTGGTTTAAATCAAAGCCCATCATTTCCATTTCCAATAGAGGACAATTAGTTAGGATTAGGACCCAAAACATTTCCTGTTTAATCTCATAATGGATGACGGGTGTAGAAACATAATAAATTAAGGGCTGTATTGGCAAATAAATAAGGTAAATAGAATTATGCTCAATGATTCATAATGAATAGGAGAAAATTGATGGTGGCCTCTCTCTCGCTCTCTTTTTCACTCTCTGTGTTTTTCAGTCACTAATGTAATTGAAACGTAACCCCTCCTGTGTCCAGTCCACCTGCAGATTCTGCTGGCAGTGGGTCTGGCAGTCTTCTGCTTCTGCCTGGTGCTGGGCTGTCTACTGTGTTGGCGGAGAGGGAAGTATCATCCACCAGAGGACAAAGAGGCTGCACTGTCCTCTTCCTCAGCCACGTGTGAACGGGTTACCGTGTCCCTGACCCCCTCCTCTGGCACCTTACCCATCAAGCAGCAGTATGAGGAGTTAGATGGGGATGTCCTGGACCTCCCCTCCCCCAATAGCAGCTCCTCCCCCTCTGAGGATGACCTCACCGCCCTGCCCTTTGAACCTCGCCCCCGGTCGTCCTCCTCCCAGCTGAGGTCCTCCCCCAGGTCCTGCTTTCCCATGCGTCGCCTCAGCACCCCGAGTGTGTCCTCCTCCTCCCACTACAAGCCTTCAGGCCATGGCCGTGCCTCCCTGCCCTCTATCTCCAAACTGGGCCTCGTCTCCAAGACCCGTCGGGCGCTGGAACGCCGCTGCACCGTGACCGGTGACAACTTCCTGTACAGCGAACAGAGCCGCCTGACCAGCCCTGGCAATGCCATGCAGTCTACTGGCCTTCAGGGGGAGCTGTCCCAGCCACAGTACGGCTCCAGCTCCCTATCCATCCCCACCAAGCCTGCTCCTCTCCTGCACTTCTCCCTGCTCTTCTCCCCGGCACGGGGCACTCTGACCACCAACATCATGGGCCTGTCCGGGGCGGCACGGCGGCGCAGTGGGGTGTTCGTACGAGCCAGCCTGCCCCCGCTCTGCCCCTCACCCCAGCATGGGGCGTCTCGGCGGCTTAGCCTCAGCCCAGAGATACAGTGCCAGAGCCTTGTGCTACAGGTGGGCTCTGTGGAGGAGCTCCGTGCCTGCACCCTCCGGCTGGCTGTGTTCAGCAGGGACTTCTCAGGCCTGAGAGAGACAGCGCTGGGGGAGCTGGAGATGCCTTGTGGGGAGATGGACTGGGAGCCAGACACAACTGTCCCCTACACCAGGGAGCTCACCCCCACCAGGAGTAGGCTGAAAAAGGTAACACGTCATTTTACAAGCCTAGGGGACTATCATAGAAATAGAACAACAAGATAGATATACTGTATAGTCATTATTTTTCTATGGGCACTATAGCCTCACAATCACTATCTATCTCCCCACCATCTTAGACCACTTTTTTCAGTTAACTTTAAGCACAGAAAAACTACACACACTGGGGCTATGAATAGTCCATATCGTGTTTTATCTATGAGGGAATGTGTCAGGCTAGTCTAATCAGAACAAGGTCTGGGCCATTAGCAGCTTTTCCACTGTTGTTGGACATGGTGACATTGTAGTTTGTGACTGGAGAGCAAACATGTGGAGTGCAGTGAGCAGTGGGCTGTGTCCTCTGTGGTGCTGTGGTGGCTGTGCCAGAAGGCATTACTGACAGCCTGAGCTGGCGAGGGTGTGGGTGAGAGGGACAGAGCTAGGCCTCAGGCGCTGGGCTGAGCGAGCATGGTGATGTATGAATGGACATTATGTAGACACCATGTCTTATCAGTGGATCTCTGCGTGAGGCTGGGTGGCAGCATGCAGGCACCTCTGATCTCAGCTGCAAGGCACAGAGAGATGTCATGCATGCTGTACATGTATGAAGCTCAATGAGTTATCACCCAATGAGAAAAAGAATAGAAGTAGAGAGATGGTAGCTGATAGGTGGTGTGAGGATGTAGTTGTGATCTCTAATGGTACTGTAGTGGTGCAATGAGATCAGATGAAAGTTGCCATATTACTGTAACCCGTTAGCATCATAACACTATTGTTGACATGATGTGGGAGGCCAGGGACTGATGTGGCAGGGTTTGGAGCTGGTGCAGAATAGAGACAGGATGGTCACTTTAGTTTGTGACGTCCGGAATCAATGGGTTCGTCAGCCCACTTACAGGTTACTCAGCATTTGACTCTGCAATGTCATGCTTTAGCCTGATGGGACATACTGACTGAGAGACAGATCAAGTGATGTCTCCCTTGTTGGGTGATCTCCCATTAGACTCCACTGGTCTCACAAACACAGGCAGGCTTACAGCTGCATGCTCACTAGGTCTGGGCCCAGGGTGCTGTCGGCTCTAAATAAGCAACTAATGAGATTCGTTGTGCTTTTTATGTCATGAATCTCATGGAAACCTCATGGGGTAAAAGACGAGATTCTTAAGGATGATAATTTAGAGGCAACAACATGTCATTCTTTTTACGCTGTGTGTTCTACTTTAGTTACCTCAGGACACAAAGAAGAACGTGCTTAATAAAACAACAACACACTGTGCTCGTCTCTTCTTCTTATTAACTCAGCCTCTCCCCTCCCAGAGTATGAGTTCCCAGGAGACGTTAGGTCGCAGGAAGAGTTCGCTCTGTGCTGCTCCACGAGCCCTGGGTCAGCTCTTCATTCTGCTGCAGTACCAGACACTGGCCCACCGCATCAAGGTGATGGTCCGCAAGGCTGAGAACCTGGCCAAACTCTCCCGGATGCCAGGAGCAGCAGGTATGATAGGTCCATTTAGCTTTCATCCCAAGCAACATATAGAACTGTCGACATTGACAGTTATACACATGCAGGAATCAATACACAACTCTGGTGTTGCCGGCACTATGCTTTAAGCCACTGAGCCATTATTTAGAACCACCCCAGTCAAGCCCTCAACCTCACAATCCCATATCCAGTCCCAGCCTTAGTCACAGTCATATTCCCAGGCCCCTGCAGCCCTGATTGAGCTCCTTATGAGATTACAGATACTGATGGGCCTCCTGTCATTTCCCCTCTCTCTCTCGCTCTCTCTCTCTCTCCATTTTTCATATTGATTGTTGCTCTCATGTCCCTACAGATCACTACGTAGTCATCAACCTGCGTCAGGATGGGAAGGTGATCAGTACGAAGGAGACCAAAGGGGCGGGGGGACACAACGCTGTGTGGAACGCTCCCTTTCTCTTTGACCTGCCTGTTGGTGACATCACTCAGCTGCCTCTTGCTCTGGAGTTCATCATCATGCAGGTAGGAATGACTCAGTGGTGAAGAATTAGGAGAGTGCAACCACGGATAATGTAATAACAGATCATGTAATTACTTGTTTGTCCACAGTTTTTTATTACATCCTCAATTATGTTACAAGTCTTCCATCAAATGTATCTTCTGTGCATTTGCGTCTTACAACTATCTGTATGTTATTTTTCTACAAAAGACATGTCTCAGACTACTTCACTGTATATGGTCAGAGAGCAACCAACAAAACATCTATCTTTTCAACAGGGGCGGCTCTACACGAAGAGCAGCATGCTGGGCCGTGTGTTGATTGGCTGCGAGGCCCCGGAGGCAGGACAGGGACACTGGAGGGACATGTGCAGGCAGGGACAGGTGGAGACAGCGCACTGGCACCCCATCACACCAGCAGTCTTTTAGGACTTTATAGCTGACCTCTACCTGTGTCAGGAGGGTCAGGGCGTTGCTGGAGAGAGGACAGGTGATAGAGGGCTTGCCAGACTAATGGGACACGCACAAAGGACGAACAGCAAATGGACTATCGGTGATGGTACCTGAAAACATATTGTGACGTCATTGCTTTTAGACCTGTAGTACCTGATACTTACTGTTCCACACTGCCCTAACAGTGAGATACAGGCCACAGGACTGACTGCCACTACGGCTGTATGATACCAGTTGCATGGATTTGTGTTATGTGTTGGTGCTGTTTGTATCATAGAGGACAATCTGTCAGTCCCACACATCTTTAAAGCTGGAATCCTTCATTGAAACTACAGCAAAGTGGACACCCCACCTGTGTTTTGGTAAAAGGCTGAGGGATGAGCTTGGAGAAAGATAACCGCTCACATATTCATAGTCACGACTGAACATCCATGATATCAAAATGATAGTTTTAACCATGTTTTGAGGCTATACAGTGTTTGTTTACATTTACATGGTTTACAAACACTGACGTAAAATAAGCTTGTATTTTGGGTTCTGATGGAGTAGGACAGTTGAAATAAGCTCAGAGGCATTACCAAGTTCGATTTTTCAAGAATCAATGGGTATATACTGTATCATTAATTTATAAGTCCAAAAATGGGTGTAGCAACTAAGGATTCCAGCTTTAAAGACCATTGTCTGAATTTGCTCTACTGTCAATGATTATTAAGTCATGGCCAAAACACTTCTAGTTGTGGTTTACTGTGACGTTCTGTGTCAGTATTTGTCCCCAGCATTGATCTCTGTTTGCTTTGTTTGTGTTGTGGTACTTGTGGTCTGTGCTACTTGCATGATTGGGATCTTTGCCAGACATTAGCGTGATTGAAAAAGTGATATTGATCGTCATGCGCTATACTCTGTCATGGCCTACTCATCCACCATCCACTGTGGCAGGATGATAACAGACATATGTGCAGTACTTGTATAGGTGTTGGCCTGAATCATTACATACCATGTATCTTTACCTGGACATAATCAAGCCTGTACCAGAGAAGCCCTTCAAACACCTTCATGAAGACAGGAGTCTGAAAAGCCATTTGCGTACATCAATCAGCCATCAATTGATGACTGTAACTGTGTAGGCATGCTTTTTAAGGGACTGTACACATTCTGTCATGGGGACTTTCAATTCTTTTAATCAGCATTGACAAATGGAATGCCTGTCTTGTCTTGCTAAAACTGCATATTTCTGCTTTTTAACAGAGAAAGCTCTCACAGTTGACATGCATCTCTGAATGAAAGTGATGTGATGAAGATACCATAGGTTCTGTCATATTTATAGATAGTATATGTCCCATGCACTAGAATATTACATGCACCTAACATTATTACAAACAAAATACCACCGTTGACTAGTGGAGTAAAATGCCTGATATGGAAATACTTGTAGAACTCAACCTTCAGTCGTTGCTGTTGTTTCTTATGTATTTCTGATGGCCCTTTTGATGGTTATAAATATCCATATGTAACAGTGTTGCTGCCGTCCCTCTACTTGCTCCAACCTGGGCTCGAACCAGGGACCCTCTGACCACATCAACAACTGCTTCGCACGAACCATTGTTAGCTATCGCTCCACAAAAGCCATGATGTTTGCAGAGCAAGGGAAACAAGTACTTCAAGGTCTCAGAGTGAGTGACGTCAACGATTGAAATGCTACTAGCGTGCACCGCTAACTAGCTAGCCATTTCACACTGGTTTCACACGTTGTGTAACTGCTGCCCTTTCTACTACTGTATGTGTCACTGAAATCATGGTCCCGGATATCAATTTATAGCTCAATCACTTATACAGCACTTATATTGAATGTGACAGACAGGACATCTTTACTGTTGAATGGTCTATGATGGAGTAGGAGTTGAGAGTTAGAAGAAAATATACATTCTACCTGGGTTTAATCTAGTAGAACTAAAACATGCCAATGTAAACAGTGCGATAAGGATTGATCTGTGATTTCTATGAAAGCCCTTCACGTGATACCACAATGGCATTGTTTCATTTTTTACATTTCTCTAATCTGCCACTTTCCCAGACAAGGTATCTTAATGGGTGTTTGATCATCTGTTCTCATTCCCTTAAATCTGTGTGAAGCCTTGCTGATCCTGCACAGTAGAAACATACAGTTGCCTGCACTACATCTAAACAGGAGTACAGGTTTCAGGATTATGGTCCAATTAGAGAGATTCACAGGATTGGAGAAAGTAGCATGGAATGCACATACCTCCAAAAGGTTTTGGATATCTCTGCTTATTTGTCAAGCCAGTATCAACTATTGCTGAAGGCTAAGTCACTGTCACCCTCAAGAGGGTTTACCCATTAAAACAGACAGCAAAGAAGGAAATGTCTTCAAATTTAGCTCATAAAATGTGTTAGTCATGTGCTCTAAGAGTCAACACACTCATATAACATACAGTACGTCATGCCCACCTTTCAGTACTCTCACACTGCGAACATCACCCATATCTATCCATAGCAACACACCAATTATCATCATTTTGAGTTCTAGAGTGACCATAATAGGCTGTGGAGCCAGTCCGGTAGCTGTCTGTCCATTAGCCAGACTCATACAGGCAATACAGACCGGCTGGAGCTGTACCATACTCTACAATTGTGGACAGGAGGTCTAGCCATCAGTGAAAATCAGAACATTATTTTTTTCACTGCTTGCGAACATCACGCCTATTGATCTTGGTTATGAGCGAAAGCAGAGCAAGGGAAGATCAATATCCTTGGCAAGGCGGGTAAAGACACAGAGGGAGGTGACTCACCTTGAGGGGACAGCTGTTTTTAAGAGAGGTTGCTCCCCCCAGAAAGAGGCTGGTGGATGGAAGTAAAGGTCAGTGAGTGAGACTCTCAGGGGAGACAGAGTTAGGCTGAATAGTAGAGGACGCGGTCCACAGTTTTGGTTTTTGGATATTAGGACCCCCATTAGCTACTGCAGATGTAACAGCTACTCTTCCTGGGGTACACATAAAACATACAAATACGTAACAAAGTACAGAAGAGTTACATATATGAAAGACAAAATAGTTATTTATAGGAAAGACACCAAGAGACAGCAAACATTATATTTACACTCTATTCATATATACGTATTCATATTATTATATACAGTACAGTTAAATTAGATCTTTAGAAAGAGGTGCTATATGTTCAAATATTTCTTTAAAGGCATTTTTTTTTTAACTGCCACCTCTAATGGTTGAGCATTCCATGAGGACATGGCGACGCATTAAATACGTTTTTGGTTTATGTACCGTAAAGAATCCTATAGTTGTGTGTCTGGTGGGGTATGTATGTGTTGCTGGCCTCAGTCTGTAGCTGAGGTGGTCTGTAACAGTAAAAAGAACTGACGTCTGCAAAGTTCTGGCGCTTAATTTATTCTGAAGAATGATGCGCGCGCTTGGCCAGAATTTGGTGTTCTGAACTACACAGCGCAACAGCGTCATCTATTGGCCTGATGTACTACTAACGCTAAAGCATGTAGAATATACCATTTAGATTAATTAAGACAAATACATAAAGAAATTGGTTTAAAAAGATAAAAAATAATAAAGGGGTGTCTGTTTTTAGTGACTTTGTTTTCAGCTCATTACACATGTCTGTTTGAAGTATGCTGAAAGTCAGATAGATTATACAAGCGGTTAGGCAGTTTTTTCTTAAAAAAACTAGAAGAGAAGTAATCAATTTCTCCTCAAACCTCAACCATGAAATACTATCATCCATGTTGTTGTTTTAGTTCTGTGTGTGCAGTTCAGGGCAGTAGCGGTGCATGAGTAAAATCACTCGGGAAGCAAACCTAGAAAGAAATGCCATATTAAAACCTGTGTTGTGATAATTGCGTTGTTTGATCTATAACCTGTTAGTTCATATGCTTTGCGACTGTGATATATAGGCCAAAGGCCGAGACAATGAAATGCAACAGAGGCAGAATCAATTCAACCACACCTTTGTTTCATCACAAAACCAGAGAGCAACCGTTGTCCAGTGAAGTCCACAAAGCATATTGCGTGTAACAAACAGTTACACGACCTATGGTCAAGCAAGTTAGTGTTTCCGACATTTTCGGACTACTAAACAACTATTGATTTACAACCCCGGAGAGTTACAGCAAGTCGCAAAGAAAACAGGAGCTGCCTCCACTTTTCCAGCACCATTTCAATTTCAACATTTCAACATCATCAAGTCACCTAGGCTTAGCTTAATACAGTGACAACTAAAAGATACCAAAAACAATTGAGCCCAATCAATGTAAGCTAAATATGATGTGGCTGTCCATGATTCTGATTTCTGTGGGTGTATGCACGTGCGTGTGTGCAAGTAGAAAAACATGTTGACTCACCCTACTTGTAGAGAAACGCCAATGCCATCCTCCTCTCTTTCACAAGTACACACTTTTATTTTTTGTTGTCCTAGGCTACCTGGCTAAAATGCTTGCTCGCTAGCCTAACTTCCTTTAAGGGCAACGTTAGTTAGCTAACATTAGCCTTCTACATATAGCTACATATTGAACTTACCTCTCAGACCAGGGGCACAATGTATGAATTAATGGTTGGATCAGAATCGCTGTTATAATGATTAGCCAGTACAGAGAATTGAGTAAAACCACAAATCCAAATCCCTATCTCCATCCATGGCAAATTTAGCAAAGGGACCATTTTAGCTAGCTAGCTACCCACTGGAGGACAACAACACAAAGAGATGCAACAATTCAAGTTCTTTCTGTTAATGACGTACACTCTCGATGTGATGTGATTGGTGTGAAGCCAAATCCGAACTGGCTTCCCTTGACACTTTATTTGGTATGCCAGGACCATTCACAGTTGAGCTCAATGCTGATTGTCTATTATTTTATACTATTTTATATCAAGGGAGGCCAAATGCTCGCTGGCTTCCCTTTCATTCGATACTACAGGAGGCAAAGTCATTCTCTTTTTGACCAGACAGCATCAGAAAGATGGCCTACACATACAGAGACAGAGGGGTGCTGTTTCACTCACTCTGAAGCTTTCTCCAGTGAGATATATTCAGCCTCTTGTGAATTGAAGGACAATTCTGAAACACGGAGTGACGAAAGATAATAATAATTTTTCTTCGTGAATTTATTGGGGAAGCCTGACTTCCACTGGCATCCATGAATACACACCACTGGTTAAGGGCAAGGCATGCTGCTTGGTCTTGAGCCAGCTGTAGCTTTGCTAGGTCTTTGCTGCATCTGACAATATTACTGGACAGGAATCAAGATTGGACAAAATCAAAGCCTGAAGAACTAGCGCATTTGCTATTTGTGTCAAAAACACAGATCATCTTGTTATAACAGACATACCTCTCCCCAGCTTCACAAAAATTGTCAATATGACTTGACCATGATAACTAACCATCCAATGGTACTCATAGGAGTTCAGCTTCAACTTGAATGGTCACACCATTTATGCACAACACCATTTGAGGTTTAGGTCCAAGAGAATGCTTTGAACCAAATACAATGCTTTTGGTTTTAGGTTTATTTAGGACCAGTTTATTGTTAATTACCCATTCTGACACTGACTGTAACTCTTTGGTAACAGTCTCTGTGAGCTCACTGGCTGTATGTGCTAATGTGTACATTGTGCAATCATCCGAATACATAGTAATTGTAGATTTATGTGCCAGATCATTTTCACAAATAGAGAAGAGTAATGGCCAAAGGCAACTGCCCTGAGTGATACAACACTGTAAATATCTGATGTAAGAGAAGAACTCTCTGAGTTCTATTGGATAAGTAACTCTCCAACCATGTGATGGCAAGCCATAGCAAGCAAGTTTTTTCAATAACAAATGATGATCAATAACATCAAAGGCTTCACTGCAATCTAGCAGTACACTACCATATTACCGTCCATTTATTTTAGCCAATCATCAGTCATCTGAGTCAGTGCAGTACAAGTTGAGTGCCCTTCCATACATGCATGCTGAAAGTCAGTAGTTAACCTTTAAAAAAAAGTAGCATTGTATTTGTTCAAACACAATTCTCTCCATCAGTTTACTAAGACCAAGCAGCCAACTGATTGGACAGCTGTTAGAGCCAGCAAAGGGTGCTTTACTATTTATATCTATTTTTTTGCAACATCATGGATGGATGCTGCTTGCTTTGTTCTTACTGCAGAGTAGGGACAGTCTTACAACCCTAATATGCTTATTTGACAATCACTACATCCCACAAAGTTCCACAACCTCGGCACAAACACGCATAGGGGACATAAAACAGCTATTGTGTCTTTGGTGTCATACGAGTCTAATTGGCAATTGCTCCATACACATTGATTTGCACTGTGTTATCTGTGGCACTTTCATAGGGCATGCAATGAGTTTTCAGTCATGCCCTTTTTGGTATGCATTCAATTTCTCTGGAGTCGAGCAGTGGAGAGATGTTTAGTAGTCTGTTTACTGTCTAAAACACACAAGTTTAGTCTCATAGACATACTGTATGACAGGCAGCCCCTCTGTCTCAATGATGTGCTTGTACATGGAATGACTCTGCCAGACAGTATAAAGAGTGATTATGACTAATACATGATGACATATAGCCCGAGGAGGTCAAAGACAGGTTGGGCGACAGGTAGCCTCTCCCTGTAGATCAAAGGCAGGACTCTGATGACAGCCAGAGGATTGAGGGAGAACTGATCAGAGTATATCAGCCAGTAAGTGTTCTTTAAAGGCTTTTTCGTTGCGACATCGCCAAAGACCCATCTGCTGGCCAAGGCCCGCGAGCTTTCTGAAACGCTGTGTCTCCAGCTCACCAGAGCTCCTGTAGCATAATCCTGGGCTACAATTACCCGGGCCCACGACCGGTCTGTCAATGCCACCGCAAGAAGAGGAATAAACAGACTCACCCCATCGCGACGTCCCCCAAAGGTTAGCTCTCTAGCCCTCGCTATCTCCCTACTTGCTATTCGGCCTGCTAACGGCTAGCTTGTCTAGCCCGGGCCTACGAACTGTTAGCTTGTTAGCACAGGCCTGCTAACCATCTGACTCACCTCATCCCAAACACTTCTGAACCCATTTACTTTCTCTCTCTTTGATTTTTATTTGTTTATACCTTCCGGAAACCTGCCTCACCCACTGTGATACGGATTCGCTATCACTTTTAATTTTGATTTATTTTTATGACACACTCAAGAACCTCCAGACGCTAACCAGCTAACTAGCTACAAGCTATTTAGTCATTGTTAGTTTAAAAAAAAAAAAAAAAAAAAACCTGGATAACACTCGCCAGCCCAGCTTCCCTGCCCATCCACCGCTGCCCCCTGGACACTGATTTCTTGGCTACATAGCTGACGCACGCTGGACTGTCCATTAATCACGGTACCCCATTCTGCTTGTTTGTTTATCTGTCGGCCCAGTTGCCTAGTCAACGCCATTTTACCTGCTGTTTGTTGTGCTAGCTGATTAGCCTCGCCTACTGTTTTTAGCTAGCTTTCCCAATTCAACACCTGTGATTACTGTATGCCTCGCTGTATGTCTCTCCCAAATGTCAATATGCCTTGTATACTGTTGTTCAGGTTAGTTATCATTGTTTTAGTTCACAATGGAGCCCCTAGATCCACTCTGCATACCCCTGTTACCTCCTTTGTCCCACCCCCCACACATGCGGTGACCTCACCCATTACAACCAGCATGTCCAGAGATACAACCTCTCTCATCATCACCCAGTGCCTGGGCTTACCTCCGCTGTACCCGCACCCCACCATACCCCTGTCTGCGCATTATGCCCTGAATATATTCTACCATGCCCAGAAACCTGCTCCTCTTATCCTCTGCCCCCAACGCTCTAGGCGACCAGTTTTGATAGCCTTTAGCCGCACCCTCATACTACTCCTTCTCTGTTCCGCGGGTGATGTGGAGGTAAACCCAGGCCCTGCATGCCCCCAGGTACCCTCATTTGTTGACTTCTGTGATCGAAAAGTCTTGGTTTTATGCATGTCAACATCAGAAGCCTCCTCCCTAAGTTTGTTTTACTCACTGCTTTAGCACACTCTGCTAACCCTGATGTCCTTGCCGTGTCTGAATCCTGGCTCAGGAAGGCCACCAAAAATTCAGAGATTTCCATACCCAACTATAACATCTTCCGTCAAGATAGAACTGCCAAAGGGGGCGGAGTCGCAGTCTACTGCAGAGATAGCCTGCAAAGTAATGTCATACTTTCCAGGTCCATACCCAAACAGTTTGAACTACTAATTTTGAAAATTACTCTCTCCAGAAACAAGTCTATCACTGTTGCCGCCTGCTACCGACCCCCGTCAGCTCCCAGCTGCGCCCTGGACACCATTTGTGAATTGATCGCCCCTCATCTAGCTTCAGAGTTTGTTCTGTTAGGTGACCTAAACTGGGATATGCTTAACACCCCGGCAGTCCTACAATCTAAGCTAGATGCCCTCAATCTCACTCAAATCATCAAGGAACCCACCAGGTACAACCCTAACTCTGTAAACAAGGGCACCCTCATAGACGTCATCCTGACCAACTGGCCCTCCAAATATACCTCCGCTGTCTTCAACCAGGATCTCAGCGATCACTGCCTCATCGCCTGTATCCGCCACGGAGCCGCAGTCAAACGACCACCCCTCATCACTGTCAAACGCTCCCTAAAACACTTCTGTGAGCAGGCCTTTCTAATCGACCTGGCCCGTGTATCCTGGAAGGACATTGACCTCATCCCGTCAGTTGAGGATGCCTGGTCATTCTTTAAAAGTAACTTCCTCACCATTTTAGATAAGCATGCTCCGTTCAAAAATGCAGAACCAAGAACAGATACAGCCCTTGGTTCACTCCAGACCTGACTGCCCTCGACCAGCACAAAAACATCCTGTGGCGGACTGCAATAGCATCGAATAGCCCCCGTGATATGCAACTGTTCAGGGAAGTCAGGAACCAATACACGCAGTCAGTCAGGAAAGCTAAGGCCAGCTTCTTCAGGCAGAAGTTTGCATCCTGTAACTCCAACTCCAAAAAGTTCTGGGACACTGTGAAGTCCATGGAGAACAAGAGCACCTCCTCCCAGCTGCCCACTGCACTGAGGCTAGGAAACACGGTCTCCACCGATAAATCCATGATTATCGAAAACTTCAATAAGCACTTCTCAACGGCTGGCCATGCCTTCCGCCTGGCTACTCCAACCTCGGCCAACAGCTCCGCCCCCCGTAGTTCCTCACCCAAGCCTCTCCAGGTTCTCCTTTACCCAAATCCAGATAGCAGATGTTCTGAAAGAGCTGCAAAACCTGGACCCGTACAAATCAGCTGGGCTTGATAATCTGGACCCGCTATTTCTGAAACTATCTGCCGCCATTGTCGCAACCCCTATTACCAGCCTGTTCAACCTCTCTTTCATATCGTCTGAGATCCCCAAGGATTGAAAGCTGCCGCAGTCATCCCCCTCTTCAAAGGGGGAGACACCCTGGACCCAAACTGCTATAGACCTATATCCATCCTGCCCTGCCTATCTAAGGTCTTTGAAAGCCAAGTCAACAAACAGGTCACTGACCATCTCGAATCCCACCGTACCTTCTCCGCTGTGCAATCTGGTTTCCGAGCCGGTCACGGGTGCACCTCAGCCACACTCAAGGTACTAAATGATATCATAACCGCCATCGATAAAAGACAGTACTGTGCAGCCGTCTTCATCGACCTCGCCAAGGCTTTCGACTCTGTCAATCACCAAATTCTTATCGGCAGACTCAACAGCCTCGGTTTTTCGGATGACTGCCTTGCCTGGTTCACCAATTACTTTGCAGACAGAGTTCAGTGTGTCAAATCGGAGGGCATGCTGTCCGGTCCTCTGGCAGTCTCTATGGGGGTGCCACAGGGTTCAATTCTCGGGCCGACTCTTTTCTCTGTATATATCAATGATGTTGCTCTTGCTGCGGGCGATTCCCTGATCCACCTCTACGCAGACGACACCATTCTATATACTTTCGGCCCGTCATTGGACACTGTGCTATCCAACCTCCAAACGAGCTTCAATGCCATACAGCACTCCTTCCGTGGCCTCCAACTGCTCCTAAACGCGAGTAAAACCAAATGCATGCTTTTCAACCGATCGCTGCCTGCACCCGCATGCCCGACTAGCATCACCACCCTGGATGGTTCCAACCTTGAATATGTGGACATCTATAAGTACCTAGGTGTCTGGCTAGACTGCAAACTCTCCTTCCAGACTCACATCAAACATCTCCAATCAAAAATCAAATCCAGAGTCGGCTTTCTATTCCGCAACAAAGCCTCCTTCACTCACGCTGCCAAGCTTACCCTAGTAAAACTGACTATCCTACCGATCCTCGACTTCGGCGATGTCATCTACAAAATGGCTTCCAACACTCTACTCAGCAAACTGGATGCAGTCTATCACAGTGCCATCCGTTTTGTCACTAAAGCACCTTATACCACCCACCACTGCGACTTGTATGCTCTAGTCGGCTGGCCCTCACTACATATTCGTCGCCAGACCCACTGGCTCCAGGTCATCTACAAGTCCATGCTAGGTAAAGCTCCGCCTTATCTCAGTTCACTGGTCACGATGGCAACACCCATCCGTAGCACGCGCTCCAGCAGGTGTATCTCACTGATCATCCCTAAAGCCAACACCTCATTTGGCCGCCTTCGTTCCAGTACTCTGCTGCCTGTGACTGGAACGAATTGCAAAAATCGCTGAAGTTGGAGACTTTTATCTCCCTCACCAACTTCAAACATCAGCTATCCGAGCAGCTAACCGATCGCTGCAGCTGTACATAGTCTATTGGTAAATAGCTCACCCTTTTCACCTACCTCATTCCCATACTGTTTTTATACTGTTTTTATTTATTTACTTTTCTGCTCTTTTGCACACCAATATCTCTACCTGTACATGCCCATCTGATCATTTATCACCAGTGTTAATCTGCAAAATTGTATTATTCGCCTACCTCCTCATGCCTTTTGCACACATTGTATATAGACTGCCCATTTTTTTTCTACTGTGTTATTGACTTGCTAAATTGTTTACTCCATGTGTAACTCTGTGTTGTCTGTTCACACTGCTATGCTTTATCTTGGCCAGGTCGCAGTTGCAAATGAGAACTTGTTCTCAACTAGCCTACCTGGTTAAATAAAGGTGAAATAAATAAATAAATAAAAAGAACAAAGCCATCTACAAAGAGAAAATGAGGTTCCAGCTGCCATCACTTACAGCAGGAGTGGGCAAAGTTTTTGGCTTGAGGGCCACATCAGGATTTCGAACTTGTCTGGAGTTTTTTAAACCCCAAATAATAATTTCTAAAAAAACACAAAAAAAAGTTTTCAATATTTATTTTTATACAAAATCCCTCGCGGGCCAAACTCTGATTTAGTGTAATCCACAACATATGTCACAATAACTCACAATTGCCCATATATTGTTCTTTATGTATTGTTTTGGATAGAATTGCCCAAAAGAAATGTATGACATGTTTTGTGAGGGGGAAGTGGGTGTACAGATCAGATCACACAGAATATCCCCCTTTTTAAAAATGAAAAAATATCTTATTTACTGACCTCCTTACAGTAAGTATTGTACTATTTTATAAAAGAGACCGCGGAAAATACAGATAGTAGTAGTAGGGATGAAGACAAAAGGTCTCGAAATCCCGTCACCATGGGGGTATGTGTGGTCCAGAGTCAGAAACGTTACCTCTGCACAGTACAGTAGAATCTAGATAACTTGGATTCTGTTGGATCCCCTAGCTCTAGCCTCAATCACAACCCTAACCCTAATCCGAGTTTCATGTCCACACCCAGTTCAACTCTAACTCCAGGTAGCTGCAAGTAACTGCGCCTAACTGTTATTGGCTCAGAGTGAGAGCATTGCTTGATATTTGCTCCTTTTATAATTGGTGAAACTGCTGAGAAAACAATGAATATGATTAACTTCTGTCTGAAAGTGAGCGGTAACTATACATAAATGTGTGATTGTAAAAATAAAAATAAATGTTGGTGAAAAGCATTTCTTGCTGCGACTCCATGAATACAAATGTTCTGTGAGGCTTTGTGACCACTAGGTGTCATGATTTGCACAGATAAGCAAGCACCAGGCTCAGTACAACATGGAATCTAAATAAGACAATGGTCAGAACATGGTTTGTGTTCACTGAAGGTAGCAAAGGGATTTGTGTCATAAGTGATGACTTATGACCTGTTCTGAATGCTATGAAATGTCTGTTTCTTGACAGTTAACCTATTATGTGTCAAAATTACTTCGATAATATAGTACCCAATATATTAGGGAGTTCACCTGCAGTTTGATTCATGGTTTTGCTTGGTCCTTTGGGCTGCAACTGCGACCTGGCTAAGATAAAGCAAAGCAGTGCGACGAAAAACAACACAGAGTTACACATGGAATAAACAAAAGTACAGTCAATAACACAATATAAAAATCTATATATACAGTGCCTTGCGAAAGTATTCGGCCCCCTTGAACTTTGGGACCTTTTGCCACATTTCAGGCTTCAAACATAAAGATATAAAACAGTATTTTTTTGTGAAGAATCAACAACAAGTGGGACACAATCACGAAGTGGAACGACATTTATTGGATATTTCAAACTTTTTTAACAACTGAAAAATTGAGCGTGCAAAATTATTCAGCCCCTTTACTTTCAGTGCAGCAAACTCTCTCCAGAAGTTCAGTGAGGATCTCTGAATGATCCAATGTTGACCTAAATGACTAATGATGATAAATACAATCCACCTGTGTGTAATCAAGTCTCCGTATAAATGCACCTGCACTGTGATCGTCTCAGAGGTCCGTTAAAAGCGCAGAGAGCATCATGAAGAACAAGGAACACACCAGGCAGGTCCGAGATACTGTTGTGAAGAAGTTTAAAGCCGGATTTGGATACAAAAAGATTCCCCAAGCTTTAAACATCCCAAGGAGCACTGTGCAAGCGATAATATTGAAATGGAAGGAGTATCAGACCACTGCAAATCTACCAAGACCTGGCCGTCCCTCTAAACTTTCAGCTCATACAAGGAGAAGACTGATCAGAGATGCAGCCAAGAGGCCCATGATCACTCTGGATGAACTGCAGAGATCTACAGCTGAGGTGGGAGACTCTGTCCATAGGACAACAATCAGTCGTATATTGCACAAATCTGGCCTTTATGGAAGAGTGGCAAGAAGAAAGCCATTTCTTAAAGATATCCATAAAAAGTGTTGTTTAAAGTTTGCCACAAGCCACCTGGGAGACACACCAAACATGTGGAAGAAGATGCTCTGGTCAGATGAAACCAAAATTGAACTTTTTGGCAACAACGCAAAACGTTATGTTTGGTGTAAAAGCAACACAGCTCATCACCCTGAACACACCATCCCCACTGTCAAACATGGTGGTGGCAGCATCATGGTTTGGGCCTGCTTTTCTTCAGCAGGGACAGGGAAGATGGTTAAAATTGATGGGAAGATGGATGGAGCCAAATACAGGACCATTCTGGAAGAAAACCTGATGGAGTCTGCAAAAGACCTGAGACTGGGACGGAGATTTGTCTTCCAACAAGACAATGATCCAAAACATAAAGCAAAATCTACAATGGAATGGTTCAAAAATAAACATATCCAGGTGTTAGAATGGCCAAGTCAAAGTCCAGACCTGAATCCAATCGAGAATCTGTGGAAAGAACTGAAAACTACTGTTCACAAATGCTCTCCATCCAACCTCACTGAGCTCGAGCTGTTTTGCAAGGAGGAATGGGAAAAAATTTCAGTCTCTCGATGTGCAAAACTGATAGAGACATACCCCAAGCGACTTACAGATGTAATCGCAGCAAAAGGTGGCGCTACAAAGTATTAACTTAAGGGGGCTGAATAATTTTGCACACCCAATTTTTCAGTTTTTGATTTGTTAAAAAAGTTTGAAATATCCAATAAATGTTGTTCCACTTCATGATTGTGTCCCACTTGTTGTTGATTCTTCACAAAAAAATACAGTTTTATATCTTTATGTTTGAAGCCTGAAATGTGGCAAAAGGTCGCAAAGTTCAAGGGGGCCGAATACTTTCGCAAGGCACTGTACTTTGTGTGCAAATGGAGTAAGGAGGTAAGGCAAATAATATGCCATAGTAGTGAAGTAATTACAATTTAGCAAATGAACACTGTAGTGATTGATGTGCAGATGATGATGTGCAAGTAGAAATATTGGTGTACAAAATAGCAAAAAAAAGTCAATAAAAACAATATGTGGATGAGGTAGGTAGTTGGATGGGCTATTTACAGATGGGCTGTGTACAGCTGCAGCGATCGGTAAGCTGCTCAGGTAGCTGATGCTTAAAGTTAGAGATATAAGTCTCCAACTTCAGCGATTTTTGAAATTTGTTCCAATCATTGGCAGCAGAGAACTGGAAGGCGGCCAAAGAGGTGTTGGCTTTGGGGATGAGTTTGATATTTTACTGTCCCAGCAAAACCGTGTGTTGCCAGAACATGGACCAGGCAATTACAGTGTGAATACTTAGGCTGGGTTGATGGATGAGATCAGACAGACTCAAATGGATACAGACTGAGGTTTACATTTTGTGACTGGTTATGGCTATTCCACTTTAATTATATAAGTCTATCCTACTGCCACTCTGTTGCTCATGTCAGCCATGTCTGAAATATGGGTCCTCTAAAATGTATCTTGGCCATTAATAATTATTGGAAAACAAACCTCTTGCTTTTATGTTCAAATTGGTCAAATAGAAAAATGCTTGGTATTATTTGCAACCATCTCATGACCTTTTCCCAGACCCTCTGAAATCTAAGGGATACCAATGTTGCTTTTGAGGCTTGAATTATTGCTTGTGCTTCAAACAGAAAAGATATATGGTAAGTTCCCCAAACTACTGTATCCCAGGCATCAGTTAAAAAGCATGTTGACAAAGTTGCTAGTTCTCATAAACCATGGACAGCTACAATGATGCATCATTTAAGCTGCACACATGACATGCAGGGCCCAGGTCTCTTTATCAAGAATGGGAAGACGGGACAATAACATCACTGTGTTCGTGGCATCTGACAGGGGAGGCGCCCTCATACACACCTTTCTGCCCCCCTCTCTTCACTGGAGCGTCTCCTCCTTCCCGCCTGGAGTCAGCGGTAACAGAGAAGGACTGTTAAACTATCTGAAACTATCATATGTGGGCATCAGCTGCAGCCAGCATCCATGCTCCCAATGGGGGCCTTGACATCACGGGGCAAAACGCAGTACTTTTTGCCATATTCTACGGGAACAGACAGTTCATCCCAAGGCCAGAGGGTCAGGATTGATAACAATGACAGGCATCCAATGCACCAATCTGACAACTACTACTACCACAAGCCAGTCAAGGCCATCAATGGAGATAGGAACCTGCACTAGCTTGGGCAAAAGACAACACATAAAAATGACATGCCTGTGCTCTCACTCAGAAACTGAAACTCCAGTTCGTGGTTGTCACATCAACCTGGAATGTGGAACATCAAAAGATAATGCAACAAGTTACACCAGCTCCATTTATGGCATGGTTTGTTTGTATGATTGGCCATCATTCAAATAATATACTTCAAGGCTTTGTCTTTCACAACGATGATGTTTGAATCAGATTGCTGGGTCCCTGTGAGCTTAACTTTTTCCGTAAACTTTTCTATTTTTGTCCTGAACACAATGACTGACGGGATCCAGCAGTAAATGGACAAACACCACTACACACAAACATGTACTTCCTTAAATAATGTTTTACAACACCGTTTTTGGACCCAATGTTTAATTGCCTTTGAATATTAATACACTGCTCAAATAAATAAAGGGAACACTTGAACAACACAATGTAACTCCAAATCAATCACACTTCTGTGAAATCAGACTGTCCACTTAGGAAGCAACACTGATTGACAATACATTTCACATGCTGTTGTGCAAATGGAATAGACAACAGGTGGAAATTATAGGCAATTAGCAAGACACCCCCAATAAAGGAGTGGTTCTGCAGATGGTAACCACAGACCACTTCTCAGTTCCTATGCTTCCTGGCTGATGTTTTGGTCACTTTTGAATGCTGGCGGTGCTTTCACTCTAGTGGTAGCATGAGACGGAGTCTACAACCCACACAAGTGGCTCAGGTAGTGCAGCTCATCCAGGATGGGACATCAATGCGAGCTGTGGCAAGAAGGTTTCATGTGTCTGTCAGCGTAGTGTCCAGAGCATGGAGGCGCTACCAGGAGACAGGCCAGTACATCAGGAGATGTGGAGGAGGCCGTAGGAGGGCAACAACCCAGCAGCAGGACCGCTACCTCCGCTTTTGTGCAAGGAGGAGTAGGAGGTGCACTGCCAGAGCCCTGCAAAATGACCTCCAGCAGGCCACAAATGTGCACGTGTCTGCTCATACGGTCAGAAACAGACTCCATGAGGGTGGTATGAGGGCCCGACGTCCACAGGTGGGGGTTGTGCTTACAGCCCAACACCGCGCAGGACGTTTGGCATTTGCCAGAGAACACCAAGATTGGCAAACTCGCCACTGGCGCCCTGTGCTCTTCACAGATGAAAGCAGGTTCACACTGAGCACGTGACAGACATGACAGAGTCTGGAGACGCCGTGGAGAACGTTCTGTTGCCTGCAACATCCTCCAGTATGACCGGTTTGGCGGTGGGTCAGTCATGGTGTGGGGTGGCATTTCTTTGGGGGGGCTGCACAGCCCTCCATGTGCTCGCCAGAGGTAGCCTGACTGCCATTAGGTAGCGAGATGAGATACTCAGACCCCTTGTGAGACCATATGCTGGTGCGGTTGGCCCTGGGTTTCTCCTAATGCAAGACAATGCTAGACCTCATGTGGCTGGAGTGTGTCAGCAGTTCCTGCAAAAGGAAGGCATTGATGACATGGACTGGCCCGCCCATTCCCCAGACCTGAATCCAATTGAGCACATCTGGGACACCATGTCTCGCTCCATCCACCAACGCCACGTTGCACCACAGACTGTCCAGGAGTTGGCGAATGCTTTAGTCCGGGTCTGGGATCCCTCAGGAGACCATCCGCTACCTCATCAGGAGCATGCCCAGGCGTTGTAGGGATGTCATACAGGCATGTGGAGGCCACACACACTACTGAGCCTCATTTAGACTTGTTTTAAGGACATTACATCAAAGTTGGATCAGCCTGTAGTGTGGTTTTCCACTTTAATTTTGAGTGTCACTCCAAATCCAGACCTCCATGTGTTGATAAATTAGATTTCCATTGATAATTTTTGTGTGATTTTGTTATCAGCACATTCAACTATGTAAAGAAAAAAATATTTGAGAATATTTCATTCATTCAGATCTAGGATGTGTTATTTTAGTGTTCCCTTTATTTTTTTGAGCAGTGTAGATTTGCTGCTAACGTTTATCCAGTTAAAAGTTATTGGATTTGGCCATTTCAGTTACACCCTTTGCTGACAGGTGTATATAATCAAGCACACAGCCATGCAATCTCCATAGACAAACATTGGCAATAGAATGGCCTTACTGAAGAGCTCAGTGACTTTTAACCTGGCAGCGTCATAGGATGCCACCTTTCTAACAAGTCAGTTTGCCAAATTTCTGCCCTGCTAGTGCTGCCCCGGTCAACTGTAAGAGCTGTTTTTGTGAAGTGGAAACGTCTAGGAGCAACAACGTCTCAGCTGCGAACTGTTCATCGGGAGCTTCATGAAATTAGTTTCCATGGCGGAGCAGCCATGGAAACAGCTATGGAAACAGCAATGCCAACTGTCGGCTGGAGTGGTGTAAAGATTGCCACCATTGGACTCTGGAGCAGTGGAAACACGTTCTCTGGAGTGATGAATCACGCTTCACCATCTGGCAGTCCAACGGACAAATCTGGGTTTGGGGGATGCCAGGAGAACGCTACCTGCCCCAATGCATAGTGCCAACTGTAAAGATTGGTGGAGAAGGAATAATGGTCTGGGTCCGTTTTAAATGGTTCGGGATAGGCACCTTAGTTCCATTGAAGGGAGGTCTTAACGCTACAGCATACAATGACATTCTATATGTTTCTTTGTGGCAACAGTTTGGGGAAGGCCCTTTCCTGTTTCAGCATGACAATGCCCCCGTGCACAAAGCGAGGTCCATATAGAAATGGTTTGTCGAGATTGGTGTGGGAGAACTTGTCTGGCCTGCACAGAGCTCTGACCTCCACCCCATCGAAGCGAGCCAGGCCTAATCGCCCAACATCAGTGCCTGACCTAATTAATGCTCTTGTGGCTGAATGGAAGCAAGTCCGCACAGCAATGTTCCAACATCTAGTGGAAAGGCTTCCCAGAAGAGTGGAGGCTGTTATAACAGCAAAAGAGGGACCAACTCCCTATTAATGCCCATGATTTTATTTGTAATGAGATGTTCGACGAGCTGGTGTCCACATACGCTTGGCCATGTCGTGTATCTAGCAAAGATGCAGCTGGCTCAAAATAGAGCAGCACACCCTTAACTGAACATAGAGAACATGTGAAGCATGTGGGGATAGTAGACTTGGATAAGTAAATATTGAATATGTCCGTAAACACACCAGCCATCTGGTCTGCGCCTGCTCTGAGGACGCGGCTAGGGATACCGTCTGGGCCGGCAGCCTTGTGAGGGTTAACAGTTTAAATGTCTTACTCATGTCGGCCACAGGGAAGGAGAGCACACAGTCCTTGGTAGTGGGCCACGTCGGTGGCACTGTAATATCATCAATGCGGGCAAAGAAGGTGTTTAATTAGTCTGGAAGCAAGACGTCTGTGTCCATGACGTGGATGGTTTTATTTTTGTAGTCCGTGATAGACTGTAGACCCTGCCACATATGGCTCGTGTCTGATCCGTTGAATTACGACTCCACTTTTTGTACTGACATTTCGCTTGTTTCATTGCCTTGCAGAGGGAATAACTACAGTTTTTATTCGGCCATAATCCCAGTCACCTTTCCATGGTTAAATGCGGTGGTTTGCGCTTTCAGTTTTGCACGAATGCCGCCATCTATCCACGGTTTCTGGTTAGGGTAGGTTTTAATAGTCACAGTGGCTACAACATCTCCTATGCACTTCCTTATAAACTCACTCACCGATTCAGCGTATAAGTCGATATTATTCTGAGGCTACCCGGAACACGTCCCCACGCGTTTCTTCACCGTCCCCATGTCCAAAACTAATTCATGGCAACGCTCAGTATTATACAGAGCTATGAACGCATGGAACTCACTTCCATCTCCAATTACTCAAGCAAACCGCAAAATGTCCTTTAAAAAAACAGGTTAAACAACAGTTCATGGAACGGCGGTGGGGACACACACATTTTGGTATATTGTTTGTATGTTGTTGTATTTGAAATGTGTGTGAACGTCGTTGTCTATCAATGTTTTGTTACTTGTCATGTGTTGTGTTTTTGTGGACACCAGGAAGAGTAGGTGCTGCATCAGCAAAAGCTACTGGGGATCCAAATAAACAAATACATCTAATATCCAGATGTGAAAAATGCAGGCAGGTGATTCAGCAGGGATTCAGGCCGTTCTCAGTACTCGCCCTTGGGGAATGTTGGACTTCATCTCTGTGACTTAATTGCATTAGCCTCTACTCCAACAATAAGGCAAAAATATCTCTGACCCGTCTAACCCCGGCCCCACGTGTCTTAAAGAACCTTAATACCCACATCCAGCTTATCTGACGCCTGTCCAACAGATTCTCATCTCAATAGATTTGAAATGGGAACATTCTTTCGGATGGTCTGGTAATGAATAAATCTCTTGCAGATGCCTGGTTTCTTGTTGAAATGTCTCCCCAGAGTGACCTCACAGCTCTGACTAGTGCACATAGTGGACCCTGGGCTCTGTAGGGTAGAAGTTAGGGTAACTAACAACGTGGGTGGATTGACATAAGTGCATGGATGGCCTCAGACAAATTACACCAAGTGGGCCGAGGAAAAGCCAACACAGAAAACTCGTCTTACCCCCCAAAGCCAAGGAGAATCTGCCTGTCATGGCTATAAATTAACGTTAAAATCATGCTCCAAATAGGGGTCGAGGGGTGAGGTCCAGATAAGAACATTCCATGATTGTCGTAATGATTCACAAACATGATTTCCCTGAACTGGCTTTGTCATACTGAAATAGCCAGTTTTGGTTAGTAGTGAACTACGAGAAGAAATTTCATCACAGTTTGCTGTAGCTTAGTAGTAATTGAACTAAATTTAAATATTGGTAGTGTTTTCAGTAGTTCATACATTTTTTACCATGTACAGTGCCTTGCGAAAGTATTCGGCCCCTTGAACTTTGCGACCTAGTTCAATTACTACTAATAATTTTGCATGCCCAATTTTCAGTTTTTGATTTGTTAAAAAAGTTTGAAATATCCAATAAATGTCGTTCCACTTCATGATTGTGTCCCACTTGTTGTTGATTCTTCACAAAAAAATACAGTTTTATATCTTTATGTTTGAAGCCTGAAATGTGGCAAAAGGTCGCAAAGTTCAATGGGGCCGAATACTTTTGCAAGGCACTGTAGCAGTGTAGCTGACTACTGGAATTACACACTACTTTTTTTGCAGAAAGAAAATATGGGTAAAGTAGTAGGAAAGATTTTATTTCTCTAAATCTGACCTGCCTAATTCTCATTTGAAACATTGTGTTTTTTATGCAAAATTATTTTTATATTTAATTTCTGACTGCAGAGTGATCTGACCTTGCAATTTCAGATTTAGGTATGATAATTTAGTTTGGATGTAGTAAACTACTTTTTCAAAGTAACTTCAGTTTCTTTTAAGGGTAGCTTTAGTGTAGTTCAACTTCTTCCAGGACATGCTGATTGCTGATGTGCCCTGTAAATGAAAAACAGCCACGGGGACTTGGGGCCAATAAAAAAACTATTGTTTTGTATTTATCGCCAGTCGATTTTTTATTTTACCTTTATTTTACTAGGCAAGTCAGTTAAGAACAAATTCTTATTTTCAATGACTGCCTAGGAAGAGTGGGTTAACTGCCTGTTCAGGGGCAGAACGACAGATTTTGTACCTTGTCAGCTCGGGGATTTAAACTTGCAACCTTTCGGTTACTAGTCCAATGCTCTAACCACTAGGCTACACTGCCGCCCCTCGATAGGGAGTTATTTTTAGGTTCATAGTCCTACAATTATAACTTATATTTAGAATCCTTTTCTTGGGATGGGAGCAAGAACTGAAACTTACGACACTAGATATGATCCAAATTCAAATCGGAATCTTGAACTTGCAGTAGGTTTTGATTTCCATTCTGATTCAAGGGATTATTCTCCGAAACCACCAGGACTAATTACTATGAGCTAATGTGGAAAACATTCAGAAAGCACAAAACTGTAATGATATCTTACAGTATGATATAACTTTACAATTAAACACCGTTTGTCCCAACAGTTGCAGCACAAATAATCGTTTTTTGTTGTCGCACCTTTTGCAGTTACTTCGGAAAGGATTCAGACTCGTTGACTTTTTTCACATTTTGTTACGTTACAGCCTTATTCTAAAACATATTACCCCCCCCCCCCGCAATCTACACACAATACCCCATAATGACAATGCAAAAACAGGTTTAGATTTTTCGCAAATGTATTCAAAATAAAAAACAGAAATACCTTATTTGCTATGAGACTCGAAATTGAGCTCAGGTGCATCATGTTTCCATTGATCATCCTTGAGATGTTTCTACAATTTGATTGGACTCAACCTGTGGTAAATTCAATTGACTGGACATGATTTGGAAAGGCACACACTTGTCTATATAAGGTCCCACAGTTGACAGTGTATGTCAGAGCAAAAACCAAGCCATGAGGTCGAAGGAATTGTCTTAGAGCTCCGAGACAGGATTGTGTCGAGGCACAGATCTGGGGAAGGGTACCAAAACATTTCTGCAGCATTGAAGGTCCCCAAGAAAACAGTGGCCTCCAACATTCTTAAATGGAAGAAGTTTGGTACCATCAAGACTCTAGAGCTGGCCGCCCGGCCAAACTGAGCAATCGGGGGAGAAGGGCCTTGGCCAAACTGAGCAATCGGGGGAGAAGGGCCTTGGTCAGGGAGGTGACCAAGAACCAGATGGTCACTCTGACAGAGCTCCAGGATCTTCCAGAAGGACAACCATCTCTGCAGCACACCACCAATCAGGCCTGTATGGTAGAGTGGCCAGACAGAAGCCACTCCTCAGTAAAAGGCACACAACAGCTCACTTGGAGTTAGTCAAAAGGCACCTAAAGAACTCTCAGACCATGAGAAACAAGATTCTCTGGTCTGATGAAACCAAGATTGAACTCTTAGGGCATGAATGCCAAACATCCTGTCTGGAGGAAACCTGGCACCATCCCTACGGTGAAGCATGGTGGTGCCAGCAGCATGCTGTGGGGATATTTTTCAGTGGCAGGGACTGGGAGACTAGTCAGGATAGAGGAAAAGATGAACAGAGCAAAGTGCAGAGAGATCCTTGATGAAAACTTGCTCCAGAGCGCTTAGGACCTCATACTTTTTCCATTTTAGAATGATGGAGGCCATCATGTTCTTGGGGACCTTCAATGCTGCAGACATTTTTTGGTACCCATCTGTGCCTCAACACAATCCTGTCTCGGAGCTCTAAGACAATTCCTTCGACCTCGTGGCTTGGTTTTTGCTCTGACATCCACTGTCAAATGTGGGACCTTTACAAATAATTTCCAATCAATGGATTTGTAGAAATCAAGTTGTAGAAACATCTCAAGGATGATCAGTGGAAACAGGATGCACCTGAGCTCAATTTCGAGTCTCATAGCAAAGGGTCTGAATACTTATGTAAATAAGGTATTTGTTTTTTTATACTTTTCCAAAAATGTCTAATAACCGGTTTTCGCTTTGGTATTGTGTGTAGATCAATGAGGAACATTTGAGAATAAGGCTGTAACATAACAAAATGTAGAAAAAGGGAATGGTTCTGAATACTTACCAAATGCACTGTATACAGTTGCATCTGGAGAATTGTGTAACATTAACCAGGCCTCATGTCCTGCTCAACCTCATGTAATAGATGATTTACTAACACAGACAATCTATTTGTGAAATCGTCATAGAACAGTCAATGAACTACAATCACAGCGGTGAACCAGTGAATTTGGATTAATCATCGGCCTGTTGAATGAGTTTTAAACCACTAACTCTCCGTAAGGGACTGAGGAGTCCCAACGGCTCCATTCCTGAAAATCCAACCGGAACCCCACTTCCGCCTCATCCCTCTCGTCATGGGCGGAGGCGTAAATCCACTCCTCCAGGGGGCAGCTAAATATGGAGAGACCTGCCAGAGAAGCGTCTGTCCAGATGTTAGCCAGCACTGCACCTGCTCGCAGTACAAGCCAGCTGGGAGAGAGTGCTCAGGATCAGGAACACGTCCACAATGTCTTCTAGAGAACTTCAGTTTAGGGCTTTCCCGCCTTCCTGCTGTGGGACAGGTCTCTCCAGGACCAGGAGTGCCTTCGAGTCTCGCCAAGCAGACGCCAGTGGCTCTGTGTTGGGTTTCTCGCCCAGTTCCTTACTCATTGTTGGAAGTGAAACATCCTTGCCAAGCCCAGTTTTTGGCTTGGGCCTTATGAACTATCCTGCTGGAGTGGTGTCTGCTTACCTTTCATGAGAAAAGAGAGACTATTTTTAACAAGAGGAGAGGTTCATAACAAGCCAAACCTATTTCAAGTGGCTTAGGTTAGGTTCAGGTTTGTTCCCTATATCTTGTGACCTATTATCTGCAAATAAATTAGGTATTTTGCAACCTACAATAGAGACTTACTGGCGCCTGAGTATACTCTCATCCCTTTTAGATGTAGGTGGCATCTAAAGGGCTATTATTGTCAGATTGGAAAAAAAAGACTCGTCAGTAGCCACATAATTCATCATTAGTAAATTCTCTTAATCTCAAATATACAGCCGTCATATCTACTGTAAAATAATCACACCAATCATCTGGCTAGTTCAAGTACTCTTGATTTATAAACAAAACCAAACATTAGTATCAATGCAAAACATGGTACAAAAGACACAGTAACATATAGCTTCTGAAATGACTTTGATGCTCTTTTGCTTTGTTCTCTCAAACTGGAAGGTGCAGACAACAGATGAAACAAACATCGTCTGACTGATTGATTTAAAAGTCCTTTACGACAGAGCCTTTCTGGATATTCTGAGAAAGAGTCGACTCCTCTTCATCTAAACACACAATGGCTCAGTCAGTCTCATCAAAGATAGGAAACAAGGTTACTATATTGGCACATAAGACATGGTCTTAGTACAGTTACAATTAGAAAAGCATACACACGTTATATATCAAATCAAATAAAAATGGAATATCACATGAGTATTTACATAAAACATTAAGCCACCACACTTTAACAATGAGTTACTCTTTTTATAAAAAATAATAATTTACATCACAAGAACAAACAAACTGTTATCCATGAGTAAAAAACATTCATAGTGTATGTTTAAAAATAGAGGACATCACTTAAATATAAAATGTCAGAAAAATGTTTTGAACTTTAGTGTTTTTTCTCTCTTCCAATTTGTCTTGATAAGGAAAATGTCATTTTATACATCGTTATAAAGTAATGCCTTTTGCCTGGCTGTTCGCTTCAGTAAGAAAATCTATCATTCTACATGGAGTGCATATTATAGAACTAAGTGCAAACAAATTGCCTTGTCATATTGTGCATTTTCAAAACCTCCGTTTTTGGTGGTTTAGACCTTTTGTCAAGCAGCAACACCTTTTCCTCATTGTAAAATATCTAATATAAATTCTCTTGTATGTTTTATATATTTTCGTTCATATATTGAACCCACAGTTTAAAATGGCCAGTGCTATTGCTTTTATCTATTTACAACTGAAATGGCATAAACTATCCTTAGTAGTGCTCAGCCATCCGTTTCAGCCATTTACTTTTCACTATATGTGTTGATCTCTGTAGCAGTAACAAGGTACAGTACAGAGAGAGCTGACTGCAGAGACCAGGACACATTCATCAACTCCTGCTAAAGCTGTCAGGCAGACAGAGTGAAGACTGCCTGAAGTCCTGCAAGGCAGCAGGATGGATGGATGTACGGCATAGCCTCCACTAACAGGCACTTAGATCACTGTGGTCCTCATGTTAAAGCCACTCCCATGGTGACTGAGCTGAATATGCACTGTATATATGTGTGCCCACAGTCTCTGCCCTCAGCCACCTTGCTGCACTTAGTGTTAATGCAGTGACCTGACCACATCTCGACCACGCCCTGGCTGGGGAGTTCAGAGGTCACGCGTCAGAGATGCAGCTCTGGATCTTATCCATCCACTGATGGGCGCTCTGGGCATCCGAGGCGCAGAAGTTGTACACTCGCTTGGTGGTCTTCAGCTGGAATGACAACACCCAACCAATGGTTCAACAGTGACAGGAGAGGTGGGATGTGACATACAGAGCCTGATACTGCCATGGCTGAAGTGTATTCTACCACAGAACACAAGAAAAGATCACAAGAAGACAGAGGAATGGAGAACCAGAGAGATACTCACGTCAAAGAAGGCCTTCTCACTGATGTGTTTAGGAGCTCCTATGGTGGGGGTGGCGATCAGAGCTGACTCCACCTCCGCCAGGTCAATGTGTCCCCGGCAGTTAGTGTCCTCCCCCGTGTCGTAGTACCTCAGCTGGGACATCACACACACATATAACACCACTGGCATAGGAGTGGAGACATTGTCTGGAACAGACAGGTAGCAACATGTAATATGCTGTAATACTCACTTGGTGTTTTGTAATGTCCAAAACAAACCAGCGAGGTTTCCATCCTTTCAGCAGTGCTCCTCGTTTGTAAAGAATCCCCTCAAACGATCTGAAAAAAACACCATTAAGATGAATTTAAAACATCTGCTTGGTAGAGAGATTCTGTCTATGTGTCAACGCTTTACAGAAGAGTTGGGTGAGGAAACAGGACTAATTGGAAGTCCTGGTCCCTGTTTGCCGTCTCAGTGCTGGGAGTGGAGACCCACCTGTTTTCCTCGTTCTTGGGGGTGAACTGGTTGTAGAGTGTGGCGGCCCGGCGGTTGACCCCGTTAGTGGCAGTGGGGCTGCTGTCCTCCCCCAAGCCAGTGTCAGGCAGGTGCAGTATGGAACGTCTCTGGAACGCCTGCAGACTGGATGTGGGGATCAGCCCCGAAGTGGAGGCAGACTGCTTGCGGAGCTGCAAAACAGACAAGACAGATGGAATAAGAAAAGCCATGAAACATTAGACAAAACATCCTCCCGATGGTCAGTCACAGATTGACGAGTCAAACAGTGCTGTCAAGCTGAACCGTCCAGTAAATGAGCAGAGTTCAGGCTAAGTAAGGTTTATGGGAAACAGGAGTCGGGGGAAGAGGAGAAAACATGGGAAACTGTGTTGTGTTTGTCTAACATTTCCCTCCTGTTTGAGGTCCTCCTGGATACTGACTCGGACCCTCTCCAGAGTGGCCTGCCACCTCTCTGGTGCTTGGCTCATCTCCCCCTCCAGCCGCTCTATGTCCTGCAACAACAACAGGGTTCTCATCAGTGTCAGGCACATAGTCAGGCATGGATAACATCATCCCAACTCAGACTTTTAGAACTCACAGCCAGGAGCTTGGTGATGGCGTCAGGCTGGGCGCGCCCCACACTGCTGTAGCAGGGCCACACGATCCTCCTCTTGCTGGTGGCGATGGTGTCCGTCTCCTCCATGCTCTCCGACCTGACAGCCAGCATCCTCCAGTCATAGGACGGGCCTGTGCACAGGGTCTCCCCCGTGAAGAAGTCCCACTTCCTCAAAGCAGGGATGCTAATAGAGGGCTTGAGCACCGGCTAAATAACATATGAAACAACAAAAAACAACTGATGATAATCTGATATGTTTAGACAGATAACACATGAGACAAATATCTATTTTGGCTAGTTTGAAATCAAGTGTGTAGAGTAGAGTTCTCTCCCCAATGATGTGAATCTGTCCAATCTCTCAGTGAGCACACCACTGTCAACAGCCAGTGGGAAAGAATGTGGCCCACCGGACCTAACACTTCCCCGAACACTTAATCACGTCGGGCCCGGGGTGCACAAACACGCAGGCTGTTTGCCTCCTACTGATTTATACGCCCCTGAAATAATGGGTACAGCCGCCGCGATCGCTGGCCAGCGGGAAGAGGATTTACGGTTCCCATGAACACAACTAACCCATTGGGATAGACTTTGAAGTTGAAGACCAGACATATGCCAAGACAGGGTTAAACAGCAACATCAGAAAGTCCCTGTCAGGGAGTTGGAAGAGGCTAAGCGAGACGCTTCCTTTACGACCACAGATATTAAAAGATCCCGAACAACACTGATAAGAAACTGCTAACAGAGTTCAGCTGGGCTCTCCTGGGCCTGTGACTCACGGTCTTCATCGACATCAACAGTCTGCTACAGAACATTCAGCAGGACTGGGAGAGGAACACTGGAAGGTCATCGCAATAAGGCATCATCTGGTGCAAGAGAGTGGCAGACTGGCCATCCATCATTGTGGATGTCATCTGGGAGAGATCTGAAGTTTTAGCAGCTGGACTGGCTGCTCTGGAAAGTGTGAAGATCCCTGTGTATCTCTACTGAGGACATCCAGAACAGGAGAACATGGGTGTGCGTAAGTGTGATTCAGTGGGTGAACTAGAGAAAAGGCCATTGGAGATCTGGCTGACATACACAAACAGAATGAAGTACCAACGCTACGTATCAGAGATGGCAGCAAACTTGCTTGGGGAGGAGTTGCAATATACAAGACACACAAACAAGCAGTCACCTCAGCCTCTGTGGGACTGTACAGGTAGTTGAAGAACAGTGGACTCCTCCGGTGCATTCTGCTGATACACTCCCAGATACAGACCCCCCTCCTGGCCTGCTTGTCTCCCGGCTTGTCCTCGAACAATGTGCCTTTTGAAGAGTGAGACAAAGACGAGGTTGTTCAACAGGCCGAGACACACTACCACTATTCACTGACAAATCCCTGATCTAAGATAAGAGATAGGATCTAGGTAATTTAGAAGTGCTTCACTGCAACATGTCAGTATCCTGAAATACCTGACCCATTACACTATCATTACACACTATCATTTCACAGACAGAACAGTAGTTTCAACACTCTGCCTGTTGAATCCCGCAACTCTGCCAAAGACTTTAAATACACGTACAGATGTTAATGGCCTTATTGTTAAATCATCCCTTTACGCTGTATTTGTACTATACAGACCATGCTCTAGGCGTTCGTAGTCGGAGTCCAGGAGGAAGTTCTTGAAGCGGTTGGAGATGTAGTGGTATGCCAGGAACTTCAGATAGTGCTGATTAAACTCAAATTCCAAGGGGCACTGGTCCTGGATCTGCAATGAGGAGAGATGGCGATGGCGAGAGAGAGGTGGCGAGAGAGAGAGAGAGAGAGAGGTGGCGAGAGAGAGAGAGGTGGCGAGAGAGAGAGAGAGAGAGAGAGAGAGAGAGAGAGAGAGAGAGAGAGAGAGAGAGAGAGAGAGAGAGAGAGAGAGAGAGAGAGAGAGAGAGAGAGAGAGAGAGAGAGAGAGAGAGAGAGGTGACACATTGTGATGGCTGGAGCATGTCCCTGTGTTATGACTACAGATGGGTCCGTTATGACTACATACACTCCCCATTACTGGCAGAATTAAATGGAGACCAGGGAGCAAAGGCCAGTGACTGACATCATCACTCTCAGACAAAAGCAGGGCCGAGCTAGAAGGCAGCGGTCCAGCAATGTGGCCAAGCGAGAGGACCTTGCCGCTCTTTTGCATGTTTTGGGCCACCTGGGCGTACTGGCGAAAACAACAGCTGTGTCTGAGATGAGGAACTTCTATTTTCAGAAACTCATCAAACTCCCTCTCCCCCTGTTTATCGCACTTCGGCCCCAGAGAACCTCTGTAGGGCCTCCTTGGCAGACGCCCCTCCAGTTACAAAAGACAAACTCAGAAACTATGTGTTGATGTAAGTGTATGGGAGTTGGCCTGCCGGACCCTGGGGGAGACAGAAAACACAAAGTTCTCTAAAGTTAGCATTTGAGCATGTAAAACCCAATCCACTTCAGCTGCACCCTCCACATCATCCTCACAACCCCCCACCACCACCTCGCCTTCCGAGGAGAGAGACTTTTAATCCCCACAACTGCAATTTTCCCACTCTGTGCTCTTAACACTGAGGAAATGCATAGGGGATGGTGAAAAACACTAGCACGGAAAAGCACAGCACTGACCGTGGGGTTCACAGACCATCTGGGCAACAGCCCTGCAGCTGAAACTCCCCAGCGTACAACTCTGTCTAAATTACTTATCCGATGTGGGGATTGCAGAGTACAAAAAATCAACCGAGTCCATAGATAATGACAGCTGAGTCTCTCTCCTCCTCCGCCTCCTCTTCTCTTCTCTGAAGGAATGTGATGAGCTCACGGAGGAGGTATGGTCGGAGGGAGGGAAGGGGTTGAAGAGGGGTGTGGACGGGGGGTAATGAAAGGGGTGTGGGCCTCGGAGGTGGGTGTGCAAGGCTTGCCTGGTGCACGCAGTCCAGGAACTGCAGAAAGATGGGTGTGAAACCACTGCCCTGGCTGCTGGGGGTCAGGTTGGAGCGCTGGCTGAACTTGTGGCCGAATGACAGCCACTCCTTCTCCAGCAGCACCTGGAAGCCCTCCAGAGTCCGGTAGAACGGGTCACTCAGCAGCTGGACCAGGGACACCACCTGGAGGGAGAGAGAAAGGGAGAGGGAGAAAGAGAGAGAACATCGGCAAGAGAGACACAGAGAGAAAGAAAAAGAGAGAGAGAGAGAGAGAAAGAGAGACACGGGGGGAGTTAGAATGTGGGAATGAAATAAAACTCTTGAAGTCTTTTAAAACTCCGAAGACTGGCTAAGCTGTCAACTGTCAATGGCGTGACAAGGACTTAGGATTTCTGTGACTGAGGGGTAGGTGACGAGAAGAGGTCTCCATTGACCCCGTTTTCCAAACCTCTGTTCTCCCTGGTCTGTGGTTACACTACCTTTCCTGTCTATGGTTTGAATCCTCTCCCTCTATATGCAGTGGGACGGTTATGGCTGATATCTGTAAGAGCGTGTCGTCTGACTGCACACATGCTGCCAGCACTTGGCCTGGATCCCTCTCTGTGTCAGCTAACCGATGAACCCTGATGCATGTGGAATGAATGAGGGAAACAGATTGCACTCCCTCTCTAGAGCACCACTGTACCCTCCAAAAAAAACAGAGCAGGCTTTGCAGGCTTTCTGGAGTTGGTGAAAAGTCCTCTTCATCACAGCCCAGCGGTCCTCCCCAGTACAGACCTAAGCTCCTAAATGACCATAGCACCATCACTGAAGAGGGGGCTATTAGAAAGGAAAGAGGGGAGAGCGAGAAACACAGGGATCTGCTTCTCCTCTGCTGGGTGTCTATGAGTTGGTCAGGAGACTGAAGAGCCAAGGCATATGGAGCCCATTTCCTGGAGCAAGGCTGATCAGGCCCCACCGTGATGAGCAAGATGTTCTGGGCCTGACACGTGCCAGGCACGGGAAGCGAGGCTACACCAGTGCTTTTACACGACAGCCATGGGCTTTACGGGCCCAGTAAACACATTGGGAGGCCACGCGCCCAATGCCATCCCCAATAACACACGCTCACTTAACAGGTCGGCATGGAAAATGTGAGCTCACAGTGCAAAAATGTGACAAAACGCTGAGCGAACAGGAAAATAAAAAAAAAGATGAGGATAAAAACAAGCTTGTGTTTACTCTCCTAAAAAACAGAATCAAGCACTTTCACGATTGAAATCAGCACACAGTGACATAGGGCCCTACAGCCTCAGCATCGTTACACCACATTTCAGCACGGTGTACTAACCAGGTTGTCTGGTAGTGTAGTGCCAGAACAACTTTGGAAATAAGTCTTTGAAACTAAAGGCGTAGCTGTGTGTTAGACCTGACGACGTGATGACCTATTTCCTTACCTGTAAGTGTAGACCAGGGTTGTCAAACTCATTTTGCCATGGAGGCTGCATACAGTCTTCAACGAGGTCCCGGAGGGAAAATGTGTTATATTTAGTCAAAATTGGCCCCTATAACCATTGTTTAAAAAAAATTCTACGCTCCCCGACTGTCGTGCTTTCATTTCATAGATATACTACCGTTCAAAAGTTTGGGGTCAAGTAACATCAAATTGATAAGAAATACAGTGTAGATTTAGTTAATGCTGTAAATGACTATTGTTGCTGGAAACAGCTTATTTTTTAAATGGAATATCTACATAGACATACAGAGACCCATTATCAGCAACCATCACTCCTTTGTTTCAATGGCACGTTGTGTTAGCTAATCCAAGTTTATCATTTTAAAAGGCTAATTGATCATTAGAAAACCATTTTGCAATTATATTAGCACAGCTGAAAACTGTTGTTCTGATTAAGGAAGCAATAAAACTGTCCTTCTTTAGACTAGTTGCATATCTGGAGCATCAGCATTTGTGGGTTCGATTACAGGCTCCAAATGGCTAGAAACAAAGAACTTTCTTCTGAAACTCGTCAGTCTATTCTTGTTCTGAGAAATGAAGGCTATTTCATGTGAGAAATTGCCAAGAAACTTAAGATTTCATACAACGCTGTGCACAACTCTCTTCACAGAACAGCGCAAACTGACTCTAACCAGAATAGAAAGAGGAGTGGGAGGCCCCGGTGCACAACTGAGCAAGAGGACAAGTACATTAGAGTGTCTAGATTGAGAAACAGATGCCTCACAAGTCCTCAACTGGCAGCTTCATTAAATAGTGCCCGCAAAACACCAGTCTCAACGTCAACAGTGAAGAGGCGACTCTATTATGCTGGCCTTCTAGGCAGAGTTGCAAAGAAAAAGTAATATATCAGACTGGCCAATAAAAATAAGTTTAAGATGGGCAAAAGAACAGACACTGGACAGAGGAACTCTGCCTAGAAGTCCAGCATCCCGGGGGTCGCCTACCACGTCTTCCCTGTAACACACAGCATTGAGACTGCCTGCAATGACAACAAGCTCAGTCTGATGATGCTGTGACACACCGCCCCAGACCATGGCGGAACCTCCACCTCCAAATCGATCCCGCTCCAGAGTACAGGCCTCGGTGTAACACTCATTCCTTCGACAATAAACGAGAATCCGACCACCACCCCTGGTGAGACAATACCGCGACTCGTCAGTGAAGGGCACTTTTTTCCAGTCCTGTCTGGTCCAGCAACGGTGGGTTTGTGCCCATAGGCGACATTGTTGCCAGTGATGTCTGGCAAGGACTTGCTTTACAACAGGCCTACAAGCCCTCAGCCCAGCCTCTCTCAGCCTAGTGTGGACAGTGTGAGCACTGATGGAGGGATTGTGCATTCCTGGTGTAACTCGGGCAGTTGTTGTTGCCATCCTGTACCTGTCCCGCAGGTATGATGTTCAGATGTACCGATCCTGTGCAGGTGTTACACGTGGTCTGCCACTGCGAGGATGATCAGCTGTCCGTCATGTCTCCCTGTATCGCCGTCTTAGGCGTCTCACAGTACGGACATTGCAATTCATTGCCCTGGCCACATCTGCGGTCCTCATGCCTCCTTGCAGCATGCCTAAGGCACGTTCACGCAGATGAGCAGGGACCCTGAGCATCTTTCCTTTGATGCTTTTTCGAGTCAGTAGAAAGGCCTCTTTAGTGCCCTAAGTTTTCATAACTGTGACCGTAATTGCCTACCGTCTGTAAGCTGTTAGTGTCTTAACAACCGTTCCACAGGTGCATGTTCATTAATTGTCTCTGGGAAACAGTGTTTAAACCCTTTACAATGAACAGCTGTGAAGTTATTTGGATTTTACGAGTTATCTTTGAAAGACAGGGTCCTGAAAAGGGGATGTTTTATTTTTTGCGTAGTTATATATACAGTATATCACAAAAGTGAGTACACCCCTCACATTTTTGTAAATATTTGAGTATATCTTTTCATGTGACAACACCGAAGAAATGACACTTTGCTACACTGTAAAGTAGTGAGTGTACAGCTTGTATAACAGTGTACATTTGATGTCCCCTAAAAATAACTCAACACACAGCCACTAATGTCTAAACCACTGGCAGCAAAAGTGAAAATGTCCAAATTGGGCCTAATTAGTCATTTTCCCTCCCCGGTGTCATGTGACTCATTAGTGTTACAAGGTCTCAGGTGTGAATGGGGAGCAGGTGTGTTAAATTTGGTGTCATCTCTCTCACACTCCCTCATACTGACTGGCTGGAAGTTCAACATGGCACCTCATGGCAAAGAACTCTCTTAGGATCTGAAAAAAAGAATTGTTGCTCTACATAAAGATGGCCTGGGCTATAAGAAGATTGCCAAGACCCTGAAACTGAGCTGCAGCACGGTGGCCAAGACCATACAGCGGTTTAACTGGACAGGTTCCACTCAGAACAGGCCTCGCCATGGTCGACCAAAGAGGTTGAGTGCATGTGCTCAGCGTCATATCCAGAGGTTGTCTTTGGGAAATAGACATACGAGTGCTGCCAGCATTGCTGCAGGGGTTGAAGGGGTGGGAGTCAGCCTGTCAGTGCTCAGACCATAAGCCGTACACTGCATCAAATTGGTCTGCATGGCTGTCGTCGGCTGAAAGCCCGCAAATAGTTTGCTGAAGACAAGCAGACTAAGGACATAGATTACTGGAACCATGTCCTGTGGTCTGATGAGACCAAGATCAACTTATTTGGTTCAGATTGTGTCAAGCGTGTGTGGCGGCAACCAGGTGAGGAGTACAAAGACAAGTGTGTCTTGCCTACAGTCAAGCATGGTGGTGGGAGTGTCTTGGTCTGGGGCTGCATGAGTGCTGCCGGCACTGGGGAGCTACAGTTCATTGAGGGAACCATGAATGCCAACATGTACTGTGACATACTGAAGCAGAGCATGATCCCCCCCCCTTCGCAGACTGGGCCGCAGGGCAGTATTCCAACATGATAACGACCCCAAACACACCTCCAAGACGACCACTGCCTTGCTAAAGAAGCTGAGGGTAAAGGTGATGGACTGGCCAAGCATGTCTCCAGACCTAAACCCTATTGAGCATCTGTGGGGCATCCTCAAACGGAAGGTGGAGGAGTGCAAGGCCTCTAACATCCACCAGCTCCGTGATGTCGTCATGGAGGAGTGGAAGAGGACTCCAGTGGCAAACTGTGAAGCTCTGGTGAACTCCATGCCCAAGAGGGTTAAGGCAGTGCTGGAAAATTATGGTGGCCCAATTTGGAATTTTTTTTTAGGGGTGTACTCACTTTTGTTGCCAGCGGTTTAGATATTAATGGCTGTGTGTTGAGGGGACAGCAAATTTACACTGTTATACAAGCTGTACACTCACTACTTTACATTGTAGAAAAGTGTCATTTCTTCAGTGTTGTCACATGTAAAGATATACTAAAATATCTACAAAAATGTGAGGGGTGTACTCACTTTTGTGATATACTGTATATACACACACAAACACTTTTTAAATCAAACCACCCGTAGGGCTGGATTGGATCTCGGCCCGTATGTTTGACACCCCGGGTGTAGACGTTTCACTTGTCAGTTTCAGCCAAGATGTCTCTCTTTTCCTTTTCTTCCCACTCTCTCCTACCCTCCCAGTCCCTCTCCTACCCTCCTACATCCCCAGTCCCTCTCTTCCACTACTCCTGCTGGGGGCGAGGCAGTATGTGTGTGTGCTCGTGAGGCTCACCTGTGTGGTGATGTCCCAGCCATCCTCCAGACTCAGCAGGACGGACGAGCCACTGTTCAGCAGCTCCACCAGAATCAGGGCCAACTGCAGGAGCTTGTGAAGCTGCAGGGAACACACACACACACACACAGTCAGTTCATGCCGTTAAGCTGTTCCTGTGAAGACGGTGTGGAGCCTGAGCAGGGCTTCTTCCAGATAATATTGTTCTGTAGTTTATGACACATTTAATGCAGGGCCATACACTGCGAGGGTCACTATGATAACAATTTGGTGGTTCTCCCATGTCTGTTTATATCGTTATCATTTCCCTTGGAAAATAAGCTTATTGGATGAGGAGAGAATATAGGATGAGGTCAGAGTCACACAGAAAGAACATGGAGAGCACGCCGCTGGCTCGTTGTCACAGATCTCTGAGGGTCAGTGAGTTGTTGTGGAAACCGTAGGAGGGTGTGTATGCATGTGTATTGGTGAGTGTGTGTTTGTGCATTTGATGGGAGCTCACCTGAAGGATCCACTCAGAGTCCTCCAGGGCTTTGAAGAAGGAGTCCTGTGTGTCTGAAGACGTAGCGCTCGGAGCACAGGCCCTCAGCAGCTTCTTAAAGGCACCTTTGATCTGGCGCGTGTCAGCAAAGTCCACAGGCACCAGTTCACAGTTCAGAGTAGAGTCCAGTTTGAAGCCCTGACAAAACAGGAGAAACGTCAATGAAAATGAACAGTCCCCAAGAGTCAACTATCACAGGTAGACATTACAATAACACTCTGAAAGACCGATTAAAAGACACGTAAAACTGACTGACAAAAATTGAAAAAATGTTTAAAGCAGAAGACAAAGATAGGGAACATATTAAATACTTGGGACGTACTGTATGAGGTAAAAATAGGGCTTCTGTTATGAAATGAAGTAGAAGTTTCATTTAAGAGAAGACTGTCTCTGTCAATGTGGCCACTGGCCAATCACAGCCACCCGCACAGCTGGCGACTCCACCACGCTCACATTTATTTATAACCTCTTTTAGCCAAGGAAAAGAATATCAATTTCACATTCAACACACACACACTGCTCCACTCGAACAAGTCACTGAAATGAGCAGAACGTTCCAACAACAGTCCACATGTAATATTATCAGAGATGTGAGACTGTATTAATAATAAATCATCATTTTGATTAATTGCAATCAAGAGTCCCCTTATCAGTTTGGAAATGTAGTCTGCTGGAACAAAACAGTGGTTACACATTCTAGACTGGAGTGACCTGATTCCCAATCCTGTAAAAATGTACCAGCCCTCACATAGACAAATACTCCATAACTCTGTGGCACAGTCTAGCCAGACCCCTACTGAGAATTTTACCTGAAGGTCCCAATAACAACAAAGCTTTACGTTGAACACACACACACACACACACACACACACACACACACACACACACACACACACACACACACACACACACACACACACACACACACACACATCATCCCCTAAAAGTTTGGTCCCAGCTCTCGTCTTACCCTGAGGTGGGACTTCTCTCCAAAAATGTAGAGGGCAGCCTGCTGTTTGAGGAGCTGTGCATGCAGGCTCTCGCTGCCTGCAGGGGGCGCCAAATCCTTCCCTGCCAGTCTGGCACCAACATCGGTTGCAGAAGGGTGCTGGCTGAAGCGGCTGCTGGAACGCAGGCTGGCCCAAACACCTGCAACAACACAGAGAGAGAGAGAGAAGTACAGTTAGAGTTGGCACTGCAGGCCTGTAGAGGGCTGGAACACACAGGCGCTAAGTAGCCTGGTTCAATACTCATGTGCTCCTCTGTCGTTATCTTTGACATGACAGTGTATGACCACAGAGAGGGGCTGGTTAAGCACAAACAGCCGAGACCACCATACCGGGGAAACAGATAACGGAATGATAATGACAGAATGGCACATAGCGACATGAAGACTACACCATATTGACACATTGAAGAATAGAATTTGGACTCAAATCTACGGGCACAGATCTATTCATTCACTAATCCAAGGGGAAGAAACTGAACAATGCTCATTTCTCTTTGACAAACCAGTCCCACCAAGATACCTACAATAAAGATCTGTATATGATAGAACCTTTTGTGATAAACCATACTTCCTCTGCTTTGCTTATGTTGTTGTTACTGCCCCTAGGGGCCCTGTCTGAGCCAGGCTGTAGATCAGGAAAAGGACACCACATTTAGCGTTTAAGCAGCTTTGGCATGGAGTACATCGTCCAATTAAACTGCCGGATATCAATTACAACAATTTATAGTGAGCTCTCAACCAATCAAACCATCAACCAATAGACAGGTAACTTACATTCTAAATCCTATCTCGGCTTGAGACGGCTAGACACACATTGAATACACTGCAGAGGTTAAGCCACAGAGGCCTCCTTCCCGAGCTGCCTGTCATGACTGAGCTGGGCCAACAGTACCTCCCTTAGGGCCAAGACTGCTGACTGACCACATCCACAACTGCTGAGACATCACATTCAGTGACAAGTGGCCCACATTTACCCTGAAGTGGACCACAGTCAGATTATTTTCCAGCAGAGAAGAACCACAGCCTTGCCCACGCGCACCAAAGAGGAAGCAATGGGTGAAACTAGGAATCTCTACAGAGATACTCCTTATTACTCAAAAGAGAGATGAGCACACCGGACACAGGATACGTTTTTAACTGTTACAGAGGCATGACTGTGGGTTACATAGAATCAATGACCAGGAAATAAGAAGATTATGTTAATGAAGAGGGTTGGAGAAAGAGAGAGGGGGGGGAGATCTGAAGAGAGTAGACATATCCACTATACCTTGATTTTGGATTCTCCCCTTAGTGGCAGGTTTTTGGTTTGAGTGAGTGAATAGCTTATCTCTGTACCCAAGCACTGGCAGGTAATGGATGCGGGGTGAGGGGGGGGGGCACAGAAAGATCACAACATCAGATGGACATAACATACCAGCACACACTCAATCCCCCAACCGTAGGGGCAACATAGTGCCGCACACAGTCATAAGGTTACCTGGGGGGTTACATCAAGGGACCAGGACATGGGTTGACTATGTTTGTTTATTCCATGTGCAACTCTGTGTTGTTGTTTGTGTCGCACTGCTTTGCTTTATCTTGGCCAGGTCGCAGTTGTAACTGAGAACTTGTTCTCAACTGGCCTACCTGGTTAAATAAAGGTGAAATAAAATTACAATGGGGAGCTAGGCTCCAGACTTAAGAGACCAACAGGGTTGGATGGTGGAAAGATATGAAAACCAAAGGAAAATATGAATTTGCAATTCAGTCTTGAGATGAACAGGATGGAGGTAACATGCATGACATTGTAGACCATTGAGTTAAACACTTTATAAACTAAACACGCTGAAAATAAACAAGGACTTCTGCAGCATAGCACACGCAATCAAAATGTCGTGCCAACCAAGAGCTCCCTTCCAGAGAACTGAAAGAGCTGTCTTTATTTCCTCCTTCCTTACTGCTGATGAGCTCTTAAAAGTGGCAGCACATGGTGAAGGCTTCGTGCAGGGTTCCACCACAATGCTGCTTAAAAACGATGATGAATATCCCACAGAAGCCATGCTAATGGAAATATTTGAAGATTATTAAGAAGACAAATCAAACTCCACTTAATGCTGCTGGCAATGACCTTGAAAGTCACCTTTGGGTGTAGCAATCTTGTGTTGAAATATTACAGGAACTGTGGAAACTAACCTAACAATACACTTATGCACTTCAACTTCCAGAGAAGACTTCTCAAACCATGATGCAGACAGCTGCATGCCAATAACAGACATCTTATAATTTCCAGAAAATCTAGGACACATCTTCACTGGGCATACCAGACTACTAGGTCACATTCATTTGGTAAGATACAACTAGGCCATGTTCAATAAGAGTTAAGAGATCAACAGGTGAATTATAGCATGAATCAATAAACAGATCAACCTCCTTGTTAATATTACACTAACGATGGGATGTCGGAGACCACAGCATGTGCTATATTTGAAAGGGAAACTGCTCAGTGTATTGAACTGGGCCATGCACAGTCATTTGCCTAACGTGTCATTCCACCCCATACCATTACTGTAAACGGTCAGAAAACTCCAGTGAAATACACGTGCATTATGTGCTCCTCCTTTAGGATGTTTACCATGTTGAAGTGGAAATGTGTCTGTTCATATGAAGTTGTGACCTACTAGCATAGTGCACGAGCGGGGCACATCTGCTGCCCTAATGAACATGTAGCACACAGACAATCACCATGTGTATTAATGGCAAATAAAGCTGAGTCATAGACCAAAAGGGGGCCAGTTTATTTCCAGAACTGCAGTTGCAGTGTGATATACTGGACTTTGAGGAAGTGACACGTGGGCACAGCACTCACCTCCTCTGGCAAAGCTGTTGGAGAAGGGCATGTCCAAATGGACGGGAGCCATCTTTGGTATTCTAGATGTCCTCCTTTCACTGCCTGAAGAGGACACACAGACATGAAATGGGGATAACACCACCATTCAGCTGTAACCAGGACAAACACAGTAACACAGACCCAGAGAGGACAGGGAATGAAAACCATGCCTGGATGACTAACCATCTATATTTGTCAGACACAGCATCTGAGAACATAACTACCCAACAGTGTGTCTCAGATACCTCCCAAAATGGACACAGACCTGGGAGATTAGGCCAGATTGAATGCAAGCAGGGATTATTTAAGAGTTAAACGAGGCGAGCGAACAGAGTTGCGTTACCTACATTTAGGAAAAATACTGATGGCTGTGTTTCAAATTAGGCCTAAGCCTTGGGCTCACACTCGACAATCGTGTCCCGTTGCTTAAGTTCCAATCAGCGGATCTGAACATAATCAGAAAGTCTGAAGCTATCAAGCCTTGGGAATCCTATTTCCCCCTTTAAGACTATTTGATCCCTGCAGACCTAGATCTTAAAGCTGGGAGATGGATGCTATTGACATTGATTCAGGGTGTGTTTTGATCCAGTTCCCAGAGACTAAAGATCTATTGTGGTTACATGGGAAACAGAATCCCGCTGACTTTGCGTAGGGTATGTGCTGGTCACACAGCTCTCTGGATTTCCACTCGGCGGTGGGGTGAAGTCTGGGGAGATGGATGGAGGGTGACCCCTGGGTGTCCTGTTCCTCTTACATAACCACAACATTGTGCCGCAGTTCCTTCCAAACACAACGGATACAACATAAATAACAGGCAGCAGCCCAGAGGAAACCTCACTAAGATAATCAGCAGAATAAAACTGAAGGAACGAGAACAAACACACAAAAACAATAGTGACAGAGTGGGAAAAATACCACCAGTCTAGAGCAGGACAGAATCCAGAGTGGAGCCCATAGCAGAACAGAGCCCAGAGCAGAACAGAGCAGGGGATACCTGGTGAGAGGCCGATGAGAGAGCGGTTGGACAGAGTGTTGCTGCCGTTCAGTTTGAAGTAGACGGGGATGGAGTTGAGGATGGCCTGTAGATACTTCTCCTGCTCCAGACTACTGGACAACTCTGAAGAGTTGGCAGGGGCTAGAGGGAGAGGACACCAGTCTTTAGACATATTCATCATCAATGGTCAAAATTGTACAACATGACTGTGTAATGCAAGTCCTTTAAATTCCGTACGGTGTACGCCTAACGAGAATGGTATCAAAAGGTTTCTACAGGTGTGTGTAAGTAATGTACAGTACCAGTCAAAAGTTTGGACACACCTACTCATTCAAGAGTTTTTCTACACTGTAGAATAATAGTTCTAATTCTAATCCAAGATGGCGTAGTCAGACGTCTTTTGTCTTGTCCCGTGTACATATTTTTTCTACGCATATATTTTGTATATTTTTCTTAACGTCAACTTCAACATACTCTCCTGCAATCCGCCTCACCCAATGTGGTATAGATCTGCTATTTTCTTTACTTTTGAACACCGGAACCCACAACAGAAGCTAGCCAGCTAATTAGCTAGTAGTCAGCTAGCCACTGCTAGCGGTCATCAGCTACCTTTAGCCCGGACAACTCTCGCCAGACTGCACAGCGCGGCTCAAACCAGAGCAAATCGGACGTATTTTTCTCCATATCTCTACATTCCTACCACAAGCTCTGAACCTTTCCACCTGGATCATCGCAGCTCGCTAGCTGCTATCTGATTGGCTTCTCCTGGCTAACGTCTCTGTCCCGAAGCAAGAACCAATTAGCCTGGAGCTAGCCTATGCTAGGCCCATCTACCGGCTAGCCAACGAGGTCCATCAGCCACTCCTTGGGCTACGATACCCATTTCGCCAAATGGCCTGGACCCATTTTACTGTCGACATGGAGCCCTGCTGACCCATCACGACTGGACTACCGACATAATTCACCCAAGGTTTTTTTTCAACTGGCTCCTCCGTCGCGATGTCCCCTGAATGCCCATCTGCTATCCACGGCCCGCTCGCTTTCTAGAGCATATCGGACTTTTAGATGAAGAGGCACATCGGACAAATTCTTTGGCCACTATACCTATTTTGCCATTTGGCCTGGACCCTTTTACCACACGGAGACCTGCTGATCCATGATGACTGGTTTGCCGAAGTAACAGCACAAAGGGGCTACAACAGACTTCTTCCGTCGCAACGTCCCTCTAAGGCCCTTCTGCTAGCTTGCTAGCCCCGGCCCGCTAGCTGTCTGAATTGCCGTGTCTCCGGCCCGCCGAGCAACTCATGGACCCCTATGATCACTCGGCTACGCATGCCTCTCCCTAATGTCAATATGCATTGTCCATTGCTGTTTTGGTTAGTAATTATTGCCTTATTTCACTGTAGACCCTCTAGCCCAGCTCAATATGCCTTAGTTAACCTTTTTGGGTTAGGGGGCAGCATTTTCACTTTTGGATGAATAGCATGGCCAGATTGAACTGCCTCCTACTCTGTCCCAGATGCTAATATATGCATAATATTATTAGTATTGGATAGAAAACAGTCTGAAGTTTCTAAAACTGTTTGAATGATGTCTGTGAGTATAACAGAACTCATATGGCAGGCGAAAACCTGAGAAAAAATCCACCCAGGAAGTGGAAAATCTGAGGTTTGTAGTTTTTCAACTCAGCCCCCATTGAAGATACAGGGTGATATTAGTTATGTTTCACTTCCCAAAGCTTCCACTAGATGTCAACATTATTTAGAACCTGTTTTGAGGATTCTACTCTAAAGGAGGGGCTCATAAGGGCTCTTTGAGTGAGTGGTCTGGCAGAGTGCCACAGCCTCGGTCTGCGCGCTCACATGAAAGGTAGCTACGTTCCACTTCATTTGTACAGACAAAGGAATTGTCCGGTTGGAACATTAAACATTTCAAAATATAGTTTTTATTTGAGATTCTCTAAAGTAGCAACCCTTTGCCTTGATTACAGCTTTGCACACTCTTGGCATTCTCTCAACCAGCTTGATGAGGAATGCTTTTCCAACAGTCTTGAAGGAGAACCCACATATGCTGAGCACTTGTTGGCTGCTTTCCCTTCACTCTGCGGCCCAACATCCCAAACCATCTCAACTGGGTTAAGGTCGGGTGATTGAGGAGGCCATGTTGCAGCACTCCATGTTGCATCAAGTCTCTTCCTCTTATTGGTGTCCTTTAGTTGTGGTTTATTTGCAGTAATTTGACCTGATTCACAGTCTCCTCTGAACAGTTTATGTTGAGATGTGTCTGTTACTTGAACTCTGTAAAGCATTTATTTGGGCTGCAATCTGAGGTGCAGTTAACTCTAATGATCTTATCCTCTGCAGCAGAGGTAACTCTGGGTCTTCCTTTTTCTGTGTCTGTCCTCATGAGAGCCAGTTTCATCATAGCACTTGGTTTTTGTGACTGCACTTGAAGAAAGTTATTGAAATGTTCCGCATTGACTGACCTCCACATCTTAAAGTAATGATGGACTGTCGTTTCTCTTTGCTTATTTGAGCTGTTCTTGCCATATGGGCTTGGTCTTTTACCAAATAGGGCTATATCTGTATAATCTGGCTCAAACACAATAAGAAGGAAAGAAATTCCACAAGTTAATGTTTAACAAGGATCACCTGTTTATTGAAATGCATTCCAGGTGACTACCTCATGAAGCTGGTTGAGAGAATGCCAAGAGTGTGCAAAGCTGTCAAAGGGAAAGGGTGGCTACTTTGAAGAATCTCAAATATATTTAGATTTGTTTAACACTTTTTGATGTCTTCACTATTATTCTACAATGTAGAAAATAGTAAAAATAAAGAAAAACCCTGAAATGAGTATGTGTGTCCAAACTTTTGACTGGTAATGTGTGTCATGTACCTGTTGAAGATTGGTTCTGGGACTTAAAGAGTCCCACCACACTCTTGCCGTGGAAGCCTCCGGATCGCAGCAGCACAGCTTTGGTGCGGGGGTGTTTCCAACACACCACTGGCAGGCGGTTGTGTCTGTAACAACGGGCCACCTTCTGCAGGCTGCTGTCCTGCACCGACTGGGGAACCACCAGGAGCCCTGGGTAACTGTGGGTTACACACACCATCAGCCCATTCAGCATGGAGACCACTACTGGGACACCTATGATGGCAGTTTTATCTGATACAACCAATACATGAACATTGAATACACCTCTGAGCAATACACATTGCTCATGGCGCCAACTTCTTATCTGATACGACAAAGTGCGTTGTGTGTACCTGCGACAGAGGGAGTAGAGTCTGTTGACTGCAGTGACTCTGAACTGCTCTCCTGTCTTAGAGCGGGAGGAGCTGGCTGTGATCGTGCCCAGGCCCAGCCGCTGGTAGTCACGGAAACACGCCCGCTCCACCAGCTGCTCCATGGTGGACTTCTCTGACGACCTCAACGTGCTGATGGGGGGTGGCTCACCCTCATCTGACACTGGAACACACAAGCAGGTCAGGAAACTCTAGCTCGTCAAAACTCCACTCCTCTTCTTCCTTGTAGGAGTTTAACATCAGTCTGCTCCTACCTGAGATGTCATCATCCTCGTGCCAGGTCATCCGACTCCCTCGGTCGTTCTTCTTCAGCGTGGTCTGACTCTGACGGCCCATGGTGATCATCCCAGCTCTCTTGGCTCCTTTCACAATGGTCTTGGACAGCGTCCTGTGAGGAGGAGGATAAAGAGGAGACCGGAACATCATTTATCATGTCTGACTCCAGCGTCAGATAAGGACGATTTCTAAACACTTTCAGGCAGTGTCTGTTGTGGGAGGTATTACAGGAACCTTTCAAACACATAATGGGATTTGCCATCCAAAACAACTAACAGAACATTGACGAGTTGACTGGAGTGCGTCACTGTGCGCCACTCAGACAGAGGTGGGACTGACCTGAAACCTGTGTTCCTCTCCTTCTGTTTGGGAAGGATGAGTTGGGGAGCGGTCTGGCCTGCGGCGAAGGCAAATGTGCTGAAGATGGACTGAGGGTAGCGGATCCTCTGGACGTGTTTCCTGAAGACCTCCACCATCTCTGAGCTCACCTCCTCGTCAAACGCCACCTTGATCAACTGGAGGGGACACAGGACGCATCAGGGAACCTGTGAGCTCATTGCCTCCAGATTAAACATACGGCTTTCCATGGAATGGCTGGAAAATAATAATGCATTCATAAATCAAAATGTCTCGGCAGATATGCACATCTGTGAAGCCCCAAAAACTTGGCATATTTCTATTCACATGTTGTTGTTTTTTTCCTCGCAGGGAAGCAAATACTACTAATTGCAAATCGGAAACAGAATGTACGGAATGTTCACATATTTCACACAGACTGTCTTTCCAGAGTGAGGTCCGCTTCTCATTGACCGCCCTGACCCAGTAGTCCCTCCTCTCCCCATCCATCCCTCCCCCAACATCCCACCAGTTCCTGCCTGAGGAGAGGAGAGGAGACCGAGCCCCCCCCCTGCTCTCCTGTGGATCCCCTGCAGCCTGCAGCTCTCAATAAAGGCCTGATAATGCACCCCAGACTTAGACACAGTCCTCTGGCCAGGCTTAGCAACACACTCTTGCTCGCTAACACACACACTCACACACCCACACCCACAGGCCCAGCTAGGCCAAGTGACCCCCTCGCCACATAAAGGCCTGTTTTATTGTCCGTGTTACTAAAAAGACAGGAATGAACCATAGCAATTTTACAGCACTACATGAATTGTGAAAGACCAAAAACATGTGCACGGTTGCCTTTTTTTCTTCTTCAAATCAAACTCAACATAGGTTACTCGTATAACTTCCAAGAAATGTAGTGATATCAGGCTGGATATAGGGCAGAGTCTGTAGCATATGCATTCCTTTAATCTCTCCAAATGTCACAACTGATCCGTAATTCTGGCTTCTCTGTGAATCTGTTGTACATGTTCTGCAATCTTACACATGGCTTGGGGCAAAAGGAGGGAACACTCACATACTTGGAAAAACTACGTTAAAATCTAAGAAATAGGACTTTGTGTACTTAATGAGAGACATGGGAACAGTAAACATGTCGTCGCCCATGAATGACACATGGGCGACACATTTCAGTTAATTACTACAGCTCCCGCCTTGGGCAATCAGTGTAATTTTGTAAATGGTGGATCTCTATGGCAAGACACATCATTCACCCAAGTTACGTCAAAATCGGCACAGTGCGGTCTGAGATAGACTAATGTACGAATGAGCGGAGACAGATCCACGAACGGAGACAGATCCCCTCCACTATGAAATCAATAATGGAAAATCCCATAGCATCATAATCACCTCTTCAATAATGTACCTTCATCATCATCATGAGTAGGTGTGTGTGTTACCTGGAAGGATGCCGAGCGGAGCTGCAGTCCCTCCTGCATGTTCTGCTGCAGTTGGTTCTGGACGCTGATCTTCTTCTCCTTGGTCAAGGTGGACACTGGGAAGCTCCTGATCACAGCCTGCTCCCCCACTACACACACACACACATACACACACACACCACCTCAACATACACTTCTATTCTAATGTACCTCATCCACACAACATAGTCCAAAACAGGCTTCATCTCAAATGATACCCTATATACATTGGGAATCCCAAAGTGCACTATCAACTTCTTATGCGGTACCTCAAGAAGGAAAAATATAATTAGATGCTAGCTGGATGATTTACCTAGTGGGTCGTGTGGGGAGCCCTTGAAGATGATGCGGTAGGAGGTGAGGAAGAGGGCTCCCTCTGCTGGCAGGATGTGCGGTCCCCCGAGCATCCCCCCCGTAGCCTCCTCTCTGCCATCAGGGTCCAGGACCACTCTAAGACCCTCCGACACAAACTCTTCACCAGGGAGCAGCACTGGGCGCAGGATCTTAGGCTGGGTGGCGTAGAGGATGTACATGTCAACCACACTCCATCAGAACATACTGTATGTACTGATACCTGCACGCACACCATGTACTTAAGCATGTCAACTAGGGCTGACCCCATTTAGTTGACTGGTTGATTGTCTGGTCGGTAGGCTGTTTGTTGAACGAGATTTCTTTAGTTGAGCAGTCACTATTTTCTTTTCTTCATGGTGGACAAGAAACCTGTCTGATTTGCACCCGTCTCAGTGGACTAATTCATTGCGGAAGATACGGGATGGCACCGTCTATCACTCTAAGATATTTGATACTGAAATTGTATATGATCATATTAGTGCAACAATAATAAATGAATTGAATATTATTTTATAACAAATTCGCATTCTCCCGAATTGGATACAGTCGCTGTCCGCGGTCCTGAAATAATCTTCAATGCAGAGTAGAATTGAAATGTTCCTCTTTATAAATCATCCATATATATCTACAGAAATAAGACAGGTCTTGCTTCTGTTGCCTGTTTGAGTGATTAGTTAATAACCTAATGATTCCATGAGGACCAACCCTCATGCAACAGCAAAATGTCAAGATAAAGCAATTTCACAGATTCGGCTGTTTTTAATCATTGCTATGCTGTAATTTAAGCTTTACACTTTTTTTGGGGGGGGGGTTAGTACAGACTGGTATTACTTATAATGTATTTAGTGTTGTTTACACTGTTCCAAACAGGCAGAAAAATGATATTGTAATCTAACAGCACCTGTTTGTCACACATAATATGTACCCAGCTCTCACTCCTGTAGCCTCCTTTTCCTTGATCTCCTTACTGTTATTATTATAATCATCATTATAATAATAAGTAATGTCGTTATCATTAGTGGTCTAGGTATAGTAGCCTTCCTTGTTCAACCACCATCGAGCTGTATGCAAAAGAGTGCGTCCTGTTTAGTCTTAATACAATAACTTACTAAGGCCTATATTTCAATATACAGTATAGGCTATTGTATTAATCAATCATTCGTTCATGCCATCACAGCATATGATAACATTCATGTTTTGAAATGCCATCAAGCATTTTCATTTGAAAATTAAATAACAAAAGGAAGCTTTCAATAATTAGCCCAAACAACAAACCACAATTCATGAATGCATGCAACTGTTTTTAGTCTGCTGTAATAAAAGCTTGATACAGACTCTCTGGTCCACTTATTTAGTGTTGTTTACACTGTTCCAAATGGTTAGAAAAAATGATATTGTAATCTAGCAGCAACTGTTTGGCACACATAATACTGACGCAACACTAAGTCAAATGTTGTCCACAGATCTGACTTCCCCTTTCCCTCCTGAGCAGCCAGTAAACATTCACCCGCTTCAAAGTTATTTTTTCACGTCCTCCGCATCCATTTTGCTGTCACATGTATTACATGCTCAGAGTTTGTTATAACCAAATATTATTGTGATTATGATAGGTTATAGGTCAGGCCTTATTGGTTGCGTGCATGCGATGCATACATTTTTCACAAAGAGAGCAAGGGTTGAGGGAATGTTTTTCCTAAACAAATGAGGTATTTCGGTAACAGAACCTTTCAGTCAGAAACAAGAAAGAAACAAAAGGGCTGTAATTATGTTGCAGCTTCAGCACAGACAGCGGCGATAAACACTTGCTGTGGTGCCTGTTCGCTGCAGCAGGGAGGAGAAAGAAACAACGTGCACCAGTCACCCAGGCACTCATCGTCATTTCATTTTAACACAGCGTGGCTATCGGGCTCCCTTCTTGAGTCATTTGTGTGTCTTATTTCATCAAATAGTTTAATAAAACACCAGACAAACTCAGTACATATACAATGCCTTCAGAAAGTATTCAGATTCCTGGACTTTTTCCACATAACAGCCTTATTCTAAAAGGTATTAAATAAAACATTTTCCTCTGCAATCTACACACAATAATGACAAAGTGAAAACAGGTTTTTAGAATTTCCTGCACATGTATTAAACATAAATAGAAAAACCTTGTTACATAAGTATTCAGACCCTTGCATTGAGACTCGAAATTCAGCTCAGGTGCATCCTTTTTTCCATTGATCATCCTTGAGATGTTTCTATAACCTGTGGGAAATTAAATTGATTGGACATGATTTGGAAAGGCACACACTTGTCTATAAGGTCCCACAGTTGACAGAGCAAAAACCAAGCCATGAGGTCGAAGGAATTGTCCTAGAGCTCCGAGACAGGATTGTGTCGAGGCACAGATCTGGGGAAGGGTACCAAAACATTTATGCAGCATTGAAGGTCTCCAAGAACACAGTGGCCTCCATTATTAAATGGAAGAAGTTTGGAACCACCAAGACTCCTAGAGCTGGCCGCCCGGCCAAACTGAGCAATCGGGGGAGAAGGTCCTTGGTCAGGGAGGAGACCAAGAACCAGATGGTCACTGATAGAGCTCTAAAGTTTCTCTGTGGAGATGCTAGAATCTTTCAAAAGGACGACCATCTCTGCAGCACTCCACCAATCAAGCCTGTATAGTAGAGTGGCCAGACAGAAGCCACTCATGGGCAAAAAGGCACATGACAGTCCACTTGGAGTTTGCCAAAAGGCACTTGAAGACTCTCCGACCATGAAAAACAAGTTTCTCTGGTCTGATGAAACTAAGATTGAACTCTTTGGCCTGAATGCCAAGCGTCACGTCTGGAGGAAACCTGGCACCATCCCTACGGTGAAGCATGATGGTGGCAGCATCATGCAGTGGGGATGTTTTTCAGCAGCTTTCACTGGAAGACTAGACAGGATTAATACAAAGATGAACAGAGAGATGAGTACAGAGAGATCCTTGATGAAAACCTGCTCCAGATCGCTCAGGACCTCCGACTGGGGCGAGTGTTCCCCTTCCAACAGGATAATGACCCTAAGGACACAGCCAAGACAACACAGGGGTGGCTTCGGGACAAGTCTCTGAATGTCCTTGAGTGGCCCAGACTTGAACCCGATCGAACATATCTGGAGACTTGAAAATAGCTATGCAGCAACGCTTCCCATCCAACTTGACAGAGCTTGAGAGGATCTGCAGAGAAGAATGGGACAAACTCCCCAAATACAGGTGTGCCAAGATTGTAGCATCATACCCAAGAAGACTTGAGGGTGTAAACACTGCCAAAGGTGCTTCAACAAAGTACAAAGTAAAGGTTCTGAATACTTACATAAATGTGATTTCCTGTTTTATTTTTTATAAATTAGCAAACATTTCTAAAAACCTGTTTCTGCTTTGTCATTATGGGGTAGTGTGTGTTGATTTTGGTATTTTTTATTTAACCCTTATTTTACCAGGTAAGTTGACTGAGACCACATTCTCATTTACAGCAACGACCTGGAGGAGAGGAGATGAATGTGCCAATTGTAAGCTGGGGATGATTAGGTGTAATTAGTGACCACAGAAAGTCAGGATACCCATTTAACGACCCATCCAAAAGACGGCACCCTACATAGAGCAATGTCCCCAATCACTGACCTGGGGATTTGGGATAATTTTTTAGACCAGAGGAAAGATTGCATCCTACTGGCCCTCCAACAGCAGCATCTGGTCTCCCATCCAGGGACTGACCAGGACCAACCCCGCTTAGCTTCAGAAGTAAGCCAGCAGTGGTATGCAGGGTGGTATGCTGCTGGCACTAAGGATTGATGAGGGAAAAAAATATATTTTAGAATAAGGCTGTAACATAACAAAATGGGGGAAAGGTCAAGAGGTCTGAATACTTTCCAAAGGCACTGTAGTTGATTTATTCAAACACATAGGGTGTGTCTATATATGGAAAAATATTTTACTACTACAATAATTCATTTAGTTCATTTTGATATATGCATTGAGTGTAGTCTACGCAACATCTTTCCAGTGACCTTCTGAATTATTAACTCAACTTTTACCACACACTACCACTATATGTTGATTTACATGCTTCAGGAAATACTGGAGGATCCAAAGCAAACCCCTCGTCAATGAGCACTGACAACCGCTGAACGTCTGCTTTGAGGTGCTTTGAAGCAACCTGCAAATCCAAACTTCATTCCACTGTGTTGGAAGTCGGTTTCTCATCAGCTCCCCAGCAGAGCCAAATCTGAAAGCAGCTGGTCTAACACTGCTTTGTCTCTCTAGCTCATCAAACTTTAGCCAAGTTGAGCACTCCTGTGTGAGGGGGCCTAGACAGTAAATGCCCTCTAGTCAGAAGGGCATGGTTCTGTGCAGTGTTCATATCTTCCATGGGGAACAGAATGGTGTCACTGGTCCATCAGATGATCACAGCCTTTGTGTGTGTGTGTGTGTGTGTGTGGGGTACAGTATTTTCTGTTTACTCTCTAGCAGAGGAAAGCTCTGCTCTACCTGAAGGGACATCCATGCTAAGGTCAGGTAGGTCCAGAGGCTTTGCGGTTGAGTTCTGGCCAATAGATAAGAGGAACATGGTCCTGCTGGTGTTGGATGGCCCAGGGCCAGGGGCCAGTGTGTTAAAGGACCCAACGGTCCCCGAGCACCCCAATGAGGCTGCCAGCTGGAACTCTAACAAAGTATTCACCCCTACACACACTAGACATTAGAGCCAGCGATAGCTACTTATCACAGTGACCATTTTCACTGCTTGTAGCTTGGAGTGCCCAAGGTACACCAGTACGCCCAGCTCCCTTAGCTGATTGTTTAATCCCGACAGAACCAACAGCGCTACCTCCTCCTCCCCCTGAACCTTGGGCCAAAGCAGTAGCAGGTTCCACATAGAGGCAAGGAGAGCTCCAACTCTACGAGTCATAAATCTCTGTGCTGATGGCCCACTAGGGTCATTCCTGCGCTTGTTTACAGAGTTCATAGGATTGAATGTGCTGCTGGCAACAGAGATGTGTACAACATGGCCTCAGCCATAAATGTCAGACAAGGCCCTGCCAGATAAACTTACAAATCAATTACACTGGACCTGACTGGGCCCGCAGAGACCTATCAAGAGCTGGCAGTGTGGTAAGGAGCACAACAGCATCCATGACTACTGTAGCCTGGCTTCACTGTAATAACCCCAGTCTGATGGTTGATGAGTGATGACAATCTGACGACTGCAACATTACTGGATCATAGGCACTTCAGCTACAGCACACCACTTCCAGGAGAATAGGGGTTCTAACACCCCTTCCAGGAGAAAAGGGGATCTAACACCCCGTCCAGGAGAATAGGGGATCTAACACCACTTCCAGGAGAATAGGGGATCTAACACCACTTCCAGGAGAATAGGGGATCTAACACCACTTCCAGGAGAATAGGGGATCTAACACCCCTTCCAGGAGAATAGGGGATCTAACACCACTTCCAGGAGAATAGGGGTTCTAACACCCCTTCCAGGAGAAAATGGGATCTAACACCACTTCCAGGAGAATAGGGGATCTAACACCCCTTCCAGGGGAAAAGGGGATCTAACACCACTTCCAGGAGAATAGGGGTACGAACACCACTTCCAGGAGAATAGGGGTTCGAACACCACTTCCAGGAGAATAGGGGTTCGAACACCACTTCCAGGAGAATAGGGGTTCGAACACCACTTCCAGGAGAATAGGGGATCTAACACCACTTCCAGGAGAATAGGGGTTCGAACACCACTTCCAGGAGAATAGGGGTTCGAACACCACTTCCAGGAGAATAGGGGTTCGAACACCACTTCCAGGAGAATAGGGGATCTAACACCACTTCCAGGAGAATAGGGGTTCGAACACCACTTCCAGGAGAATAGGGGATCTAACACCACTTCCAGGAGAATAGGGGTTCGAACACCACTTCCAGGAGAATAGGGGTTCGAACACCACTTCCAGGAGAATAGGGGTTCGAACACCACTTCCAGGAGAATAGGGGATCTAACACCACTTCCAGGAGAATAGGGGATCTAACACCACTTCCAGGAGAATAGGGGATCTAACACCACTTCCAGGAGAATAGGGGTTCGAACACCACTTCCAGGAGAATAGGGGATCTAAACACCACTTCCAGGAGAATAGGGGTTCTAACACCACTTCCAGGAGAATAGGGGATCTAACACCCCTTCCAGGAGAATAGGGGTTCTAACACCACTGCCAGTAAAATAGGAGTTCTAACACCACTTCATTATCAAAGGACACAGGTTTACTTCAAAAGGCACAAAACAATTACTCCAATAACTAACCTCTTTGGGCTAGCGTCCCACCTCGACAACATCCGGTGAAATGACAATGATTTTGATGACAGATTACATAGTTTCAATTTCTAAACACCTATTTTTTAATATTTATCATTATTTTACCCCTTTTTTCTCCCCAATTTCATGGTATCCAATTGGTAGTTCCAGTCCTGTCCCATCGCTGCAACTCCCGTACGGACTCGGGTGAGGCGAAGGTCAAGAGCCGTGCGTCCTCCGAAACACGACCAAACCAAGCCGCACTGCTTCTTGACAACGCCCGCTTAACCCGGAAACCAGTCGCACCAATGTGTCGGAGGAAACACTGTACACTTGGTGACCGTGTTAGTGTGCACTGCGCCCGGCCCGCCACAGGAGTCGCTAGAGCTCAATGGGACAGGAACATCCCTGCCGGCCAAACCCTCCTCTAACCCAGACGATGCTGGGCCAATTGTGCTCCGCCCCGTGAGCCTCCTGCGATAGAGCTTGGACTCGAACCAGGATCTCTAGTGGCACAGCTAGTACTGCGATGCAGTGCCTTAGACCACCACTGTGCCTTAGACCACCACTGTGCCTTAGACCACCACTGTGCCTTAGACCACCACTGTGCCTTAGACCACTGCGCTACTGGGGAGGCATGTTTCTAAACATGTCTACATTAATGTGGTTGTTACCGTGATTCCGAATAATCCTGAACGAATCGTGAATAATGATGACTGAGAAAGTTGAAGTGTTTAGAAATATTCTATTTTTATTTACAATAAAATCAAATACTGCAAATGGTACTGATATTCATGGTTGATAAACTCCATTTATATTCAGACAGACATATTAGAGAACTCGGTGGCTCAGTGCAGGGCAGCACCTACCTTCTGGATGGGTGGCCCAGTGCAGGTCAGTACCTACCTTCTGGATGGGCGGCAGCCTCCTGCTCTCCCTGTGGACTGCCTCCAGAGTTTCCATCTGCATGGCCACGATGCCTGGGGTCAGAGGTCATGACCAGTTAGCACAATGTCATGCACACACAAAAACACGTCACCCAACCCAGGTAAACATAAACACATACTTCTACACCCCTAATTACAACCCCAGGAAGCCTATATTTACAGATTTGAAGACCACCACCTACAGTGAGATACACAAGTACTGGGATGGTACAATGACTATGAGGTTAAACTGTCAGCTTTAATTTGAGGGTGTTTTCATCCATATGGCCTTTGGTAAATAATGTATTGTGTCCTTTTTTTGTATATAAGAACATGATGTTTCTAAACACCTAATTTTTAAAATGATTATTTGACCCCCTTTTTTCTCCCCAATTTCATGGTATCCAATTAGTAGTTCCAGTCCTGTCCCATCACTGCAACTCCCGTACGGACTCGGGAGAGGCGATGGTCAAGAGCCGTGCGTCCTCCGAAACACAACCCAACCAAGCCGCACTGCTTCTTGACAACGCCCGCTTAACCCGGAAACCAGTCGCACCAATGTGTTGGAGGAAACACTGTACACTTGGTGACCGTGTTAGTGTGCACTGCGCCCGGCCCCCCACAGGAGTCGCTAGAACTCAATGGGACAGGAACATCCCTGCCGGCCAAACCCTCCTCTAACCCAGACGATGCTGGGCCAATTGTGCTCCGCCCCGTGAGCCTCCTGCGATAGAGCTTGGACTCGAACCAGGATCTCTAGTGGCACAGCTAGTACTGCGATGCAGTGCCTTAGACCACCACTGTGCCTTAGACCACCACTGTGCCTTAGACCACCACTGTGCCTTAGACCACCACTGTGCCTTAGACCACCACTGTGCCTTAGACCACCACTGTGCCTTAGACCACTGCGCTACTGGGGAGGCATGTTTCTAAACATGTCTACATTAATGTGGTTGTTACCGTGATTCTGGATAATCCTGAACGAATCGTGAATAATGATGACTGAGAAAGTTGAAGTGTTTAGAAATATTCTATTTTTATTTACAATAAAATCAAATAATCCAAAGTGCTGAAGTAGAGCCAAAACCACAAAAAATGTGTTACTGTCCCAATACTTTTGGAGCTCACTGGTTGTCAAAGAGTTAATCTGCTCAGAGGCTGTAGGACTCCACAGCGCTACAGACCTGCACTCAGAGTACACACTTCAATCAGCTTCCAGGGATACCTTGGCAAAAAGGGTTAACTGATAAAGCTCACAGAATTAGGACAGTGGGAGTTTGCTACTGAAGTCAGAGGCCACGGTGCTTGCTAGCTACAGCGCTCCTGGATAGAGGTGTATTGGGGTTTAATTGACGTTGTATTTGGTAGTATTGAGGTTGACTGGGGGTCGTACGGTACCTGGGATCATGCTATGCAAACTCTTGATGTGGTCCTGGCTGACGCCACTCTCGGTGCACACCTTGTCAATGAAGCGGGCGATGAACCGTACCACAGAGATGGCCACGTCGCTGTTCTCAGAGTCCTCAAAGCCACTCTCTGTGTCAAAGCTCTCCGCCACACTGCCTGCAATACTGAAAACACACATTTACATTTTAGATATATCAGATTTTAGTCTTCATTAATGGCATGAGAATAGAACAGGCTGCAGAGAGGGACGCTTGAAGTTTTCCCAGAGATGCACATGACGATATAGCGTGTCTGAGGTCTGAGCACGGCACACCAGCAGTCTGGCGAGAGGTCAGCTGTGATGCCAGGACCTCTCACTCGGTCTCTTGGCCACGCTACACTTTTCACATGGGACGGTGATGTAACGTCCCGTGGGGTTTACAAACACACAGATCCATAAGTCTCTCTGTGAGAAACAAAACAAGTCTGGGGCAAGAACCAAAAGAGAGAAAATAAATAACCAAATGAACACAGTGTGGCCATCGCCTTTCCCCCCCTACTCATGAAACTATTGGCAAAATAAGAACTAAAGGATTCATCAAGGTGTAGTCTTCAACATTCTCCATGTAAACAACTTAAAGGACCTAAACTCTCCAGTAATACACTTCAGAGGGGACTAGCTAGGGGGCTACCGTGTAGCAGCAGCGCATACAGAAAGTGAAAGTGAGAAACTCTGGAGATAAGGCCTTGGCAGACCCTTCTCCATTTCTGAGAAAAGCCACACGTGCAAATTTTCCAAACTTGGTACACATTACATTCTTCTTAGTGCGGAGCACTGGAAATCCCAATCTTTGTTTTTTTTGGCTGAGTGGAGGTCGCCCCCCACCACCACACACAGGCTGAGTGGAGGTCGCCCCCCACCACCACAGACAGGCTGAGTGGAGGTCGCCCTCCACCACCACAGACAGGCTGAGTGGAGGTCGCCCCCCACCACCAGAGACAGGCTGAGTGGAGGTCGCCCCCCACCACCACAGACCGGCTGAGTGGAGGTCGCCCCCCACCACCACAGACCGGCTGAGTGGAGATCGCCCCCCACCACCACAGACCGGCTGAGTGGAGGTCGCGCCCCACCACCACAGACCGGCTGAGTGGAGGTCGCGCCCCACCACCACAGACCGGCTGAGTGGAGGTCGCCCCCCACCACCACAGACAGGCTGAGTGGAGGTCGCGCCCCACCACCACAGACAGGCTGAGTGGAGGTCGCGCCCCACCACCACAGACAGGCTGAGTGGAGGTCGCGCCCCACCACCACAGACAGGCTGAGTGGAGGTCGCGCCCCACCACCACAGACCGGCTGAGTGGAGGTCGCCCCCCACCACCACAGACAGGCTGAGTGGAGGTCGCCCCCCACCACCACAGACAGGCTGAGTGGAGGTCGCCCCCCACCACCACAGACAGGCTGAGTGGAGGTCGCACCCCACCACCACAGACAGGCTGAGTGGAGGTCGCGCCCCACCACCACAGACCGGCTGAGTGGAGGTCGCGCCCCACCACCACAGACAGGCTGAGTGGAGGTCGCCTCCCACCACCACAGACAGGCTGAGTGGAGGTCGCCTCCCACCACCACAGACAGGCTGAGTGGAGGTCGCCTCCTCTGGCAGACCTGAGGCTGAAACTCCAGCAGGTGATCGGACAGCCAACAGGATGGACGTGGGAGTGGGCAGGATATGGCTGAGGAGGTGCTGTACACTGATCCGTTTTAGAGGAGAGGAGATCAAGTACACGGTGAGTAATGCCATGTCCGCCCACAGACTTATCGTCACCTTTATGACAAAGTACAAAATACTCCCCAAGCAAGAGCGCTATCGTCCTAGATAACAACCTTACATTTCAGCTCTTTTTCTCTTTCCGATCGAGTGCATTTCACTCTAGGTGGCCATGAGCTTCTGTGTACTGTGCCAAACTAACTGTTGATATAGCTGTGGCGAATAGCTAGGTGTCAGATTGAACTGACTGAGTATCAGTGGGGTGCAGTGAGGCGCAACCAGCTGCTCTGCTTGCCTGTTGGTGACGATGCTGTTGCTGCCGCTCTCCCAGTCAGCGACGGGGTTGGCTCTGAGCAGCTTGTTCTTGCTGGTGTCCAGGGGGACCAGCAGGTAGACCAGGAGGCTGGCGTAGTGGATGGCCTGGCTGAACACCGTGCTCTCCTCGTTCTTCACCAGCTCCTGCTGCTTCTCCTTGCTGAGGCAGGGCCAGGCGCGCAGCTGCTCCGCCGCCAGGTCCATGGCCGTGCGCTCCAAGGCGCTGGGGGCCGTCGGGGGCAGGGAACCTTGTTCCTGGGGGGGAGAGAAAGATATGGGGTGTTCAGTGTCATTCTGCTTACGGCCTAAAAAAGTGAGAGAAGAAAGACCATTGTATGGAACCTCTCATTCTCTTACCTTTAACCTGGCACTGATGCCTAGTTTGTCAGGGGCGGTGAGGTACAGGGCTCGGATCTGGTTCTGGACCTCGCTGTAGAACGTGGCCTCCCAGAACTGCTGATTGGTCCAAATGGGATGGTCTTGGACACAGGTGTAGGCAAACTGGCTCACACCAGCTGGCAGTTTCTGCAGACGAGGGAATATTTTGACAGTAAGAGGCTGAGGAGTCGACGTTTTCAACAGTTTACACTGAAGCACTGACCAGCCAAACGTTCAGACCTGCTGACTGTCTGCTTTTGACTGAACGTACAAGAGAGTAGTTTGGGCTCAACGTCTCACAACTCGTGAAACTAACTGGGCTGTGGTGAGCATAGCTTGTAAAGACGACCATTAAAACCTGGGTGGAAATAGGAAAAGAATCCAAAGCTGCCAAAGGTTTCAAGCACAATCAATCATTTCTCGTGGGCTGTTAAGTTTTTAACACATACAACACCACACGAAGAACGTCAGGCTCCCGCTTTCTCTCTGGATGAGCACTAAAAACAGGGCCCTGAGGGTTTTTCCACGGTATGAATAGTGAAGTGAAGCACCTGCACACAGCACCTAGAGGGAGCAAGCAGCTCTGCAAAAGCCATGAAGACTGTTCCTATGTCCCGATATAAACAAATGAATGTTTGGCAACAGCTGTAGCACCTACCAGTCCCAAACCCAAGAACACAACACTGTTTAAGAGCGTCTGCCAAATTACTTAAATGTAAATGTAATGTTTATAAATTAACATCCTTACCCCCCACCTCTATGTTCCTCTCTTCCCCCTGGCCGAGTCTGAAGGCCATGTGTCTTTCTTTAGCGACGCTCAAGCCTCTTATTAGATTAGCTTCTGATTTCTTCCCTCTGAGCCTGACACAATACAACACGGCGCTGTTCATTATCGTCTCGGTTCTCCCTGAATGACCAGCGGCAGTGGGGCTACTGTAGTTACGACGAAGCAGAACTAAAATAGCTACAGTCCCGGCACCCTGCTGAGGCTTAACCGAGGGCAGGGGTCCGAGCACAGAGCCCTGGGGGAGTGAGAGAGCAGTGGGCGGAAGTTCAAAGGTGAGACTGGGGTTGGAAGTGATTCTAGTGTATGATGGCCTGTGTAGCTCATCGTCTCTCCTCTCCAGAGAGGTTTGAAGGCCGTTGGAGGGCAGCAGTAGACCGCCTGCTCTGCTTCCTCCCTGCTCAGGACAGCCCTATCCCTCTGATGTAAATGATAAATCCACTCGTAAGCCTCCTGTCTAAACCACTGTCACAAATACATAATTCACCTCCAAATGTACGCAGTCCGTCAGAGTGCAGCTTTATATCGTTAGGAAAGTAAGGAGGATGACGCCAATGTCAAAGCTCGTACGGATAGTTTCACTTCCCCGAGAATGTTTTATACACATTACATCTTCACAGGAACACGGTGTCCTCCACACTCAGCCATTTACAGGGAGAGTAGGGGGCTGGTCTACCAACCTTCTGTCGACAGAGACAAATCTGACACGGGCGCAAGTGTTTTCAGGACAAACCGTGGCGCTAATAGACTTACAGATTACCTGATTGGATTAACGAATTTAGACTAAATGCACAGGGGTCAGTGTTAAAGGATGGAAATTAATGAACCGTGGCCATTCATGGAACAACGACCAATATGAAAAACAAGAACAGTAGACGCTTTAATGCAGCTGTTATTCTGGGACCTGCACCAGAGAACAATATTTAC